>NW_026652286.1:91641182-91738617 GCF_009828535.3 Hylobates moloch | reverse complement strand
ATTTTCGAGATGGAGTCTCGCTCTGTCACCCAAGCTGGAGTGCAGTGGTGTGATCTTGGCTCACTGCAACCTCTGCCTCCCGGGTTCAAGTGATTCTCCTGCCTCAACCTCCCGAGCAGCTGGAATTACAGGCATGCACCACCACGCCCAGCTAATTTTTGTATTTTTAGTAGAGATGGGGTTTCACCATGTTGTCCAGGCTGGGCTTGAATTCTTGACCTCATGATCTGCCCTCCTTGGCCTCCCAAAGTGTTGGGATTATAGGGGTGAGTGACCGTGCCTGGCGCTAAATAAATATTACAAATTAAAATTACGGATCACTTGAGGCCAGGAGTTTGAGATCAGCCTGGCCAACATGGCGAAACCCTGTCTCTACTAAAAATACAAAAAAATTAGCTGGACATGGTGGCGTGTGCCTGTAATCCCAGCTACTGGGGAGGCTGAGGCACAAGAATCGCTTGAACCCTGGAAGCGGAGGTTGCAGTGAGCTAAGATTGCGCCACTGAACTCCAGCATGGGCAACAGAGCACAACTCTCTAAATTTATTCATTAAATAAATTTAATGAAATTTATTCATTTTTATTTTTTGAGACAGTCTTACTCCAACACCCAGGCTGGAGTGCAGTGATGTGATCTCGGCTCATTACAACCTCTGCCTTCCTGGTTCAAGCGATTCTCCTGCCTCAGCCTCCCGAGTAGCTGGGATTACAAGCATGTGCCACCATGCCCCACTAATTTTTGTATTTTTTGGTAGAGACAGGGTGTCACCATGTTGGCTAGGCTGGTCTCAAACTCCAAACCTAAAGTGATGCTCTGGCCTCAGCCTCCCAAAGTGCTGGTATTACAGGCGTGAGCCACTGCACCTGGCCACATTTAATAAAAATTTTAAAATCCATCAATTTAAATGTTGATCTTATCCAAAAATATGCCATCATGGAAAGATCTGGAATAACGTTTGACTCGATCCCTGGCACCATGGTCCACCTAAATTGACATGTAAAATTAACCATCGTATCTACCTTGACATATTCAGAGTTTTTCAAATTACCCAACAGCTGAGTGAAGAAATGACAAAGCCATCAGGTCATATTGACTCAGGATTGGGGTTTTCAAGGCAGGGAAATGTGGAGGTATTGGCAAGAGTGAAGAAATGGAGAACAAGGTCCAGGCTAGTGATGGACAGGAGTGATAGAGGGGAAAGCATTGAGAGATGGGGGTTTTTGGTGAGCTCAGGGCAGAAAGAAGGCGTGGGAGAGGTGGAAGAGCAGGAGAGTGTAGATGGGGACAGGACATAGAATAGCAGCCAGTTAGGTGGCTGCACGGGAGAGGAAGCCGAGGTCCTCACTGCAGTCAGATGCATCAAAATATTGTGAGTCCAGGACAGGGGCCGCAGACCCGGTTGCCTCCAGGGGCCAGGCAGATAACAAAAATAGTACAAGGAGCAGCCAACTGAAGAGAGTGTAGCAGCATGAGCTCTGTCTAAAAGGGTCGCCTTACACAGCTCTGTGAGAGTTGCCTTGCAGAAAGAGGGACTGTATTAGTTCATTTTCACACTGCTATAAAGGACTGCCCGAGACTGGGTAATTTATAAAGGAAAGAGGTGTAATTGACTCCCAGTTCCACATGGCTCGGGAAGGCCATCATGGTGGAAGGCACCTCTTCACAGGGAAGCAGGAGACAGAATGAGTGCTGAGCAAAGGAGGAAGCCCCTTATAAAACCATCAGGTCCTGGCCAGGTGCAGTGGCTCACGCCTGAAATCCCAGCACTCTGGGAGACCGAGGCGGGCGGGTCACAAGGTCAAGAGATCAACACCAGCCTGGCCAACATGGTGAAACCCTATCTCTACTAGAAACTATAAAACTTAGCTGGGCATGGTGGTGGGGGCCTGTAGTCCCAGCTACTTGGGAGGCTAAGGCAGGAGAATCACTTGAAACCGGGAGGTGGAGGTTACAGTGAGCTGAGATCGTGCCACTGCATTCCAGCCTGGTGACAGAGTGATACTCCGTTTCAAAAAAGGAAAAAAAAAAAAAAAAGAGGAGACAAAAATCTGGATTTCTTAGGCAAAACACCCTTATTTTAAAATTTGCAATGAATAAATACACATTATGAAAATGCATTTTGTGAGCCAAATCATATACATCTTCAAGGCTAGCCTTGTCATCAGGCCCCCAACATTGTGCCATTTAGGACAGGGTATTGGGAGGAGAGTAGGTTTTTTGTTAGGTGAGCAAGAAGGAGGAATATTTGGAGTTGGTGGGAAATTGGCTGGAGGATTCTAGAAGCAGCAATGTGCTCAGGGCAGCCAGCAAGCAGAGCCCTGGGAAGGAGGAATGCAATGGAATGGGGTGGTAGTGGAGGAGGTGGCAGAGCAATTGCCCTGGAAAAGACCTGGTCCACATGTATTCTGCAGACATGAGGAGTCTCTCACAGGTTTTAAGCAGGGAAAGGATGTAATTAAGTTTGGTTATAGAAAGATTTCTCTAAGAGTAGGTGGAGGTTTCACTGTGGGGTAATCAATCCTTTCCTCAGGCCCGAAGGAGAGCTAATCCACACAAGACATAATGATGAACCAAATTAACATGAATTAGTTTATTCAGTAAATGCCTTATTAAATGCTTTTGTGTCGGGAGGGCGTGGTGGCTCACGCCTGTAATCCCAGCACTTTGGGAGGCTGAGGCAGGTGGATCACCTGAGGTCAGGAGTTTGAGACCAACCTGGCTAACATGGTGAAGTAGCTGGGATTACTGGCACCCACCACCACGCCAGGCTAATTTTTTGTATTTTTAGTAGAGACGGGGCTTTACCATGTTGGCCAGGCTGGTCTCGAACTCCTGACCTCAGGTGATCCAGCCATCTCGGCCTCCCAAAGTGCTGGGATTATAGGCATGAGCCACTGCACCGTCCTTTTTTTTCTTTGAGACGGAGTTTCGCTCTTGTTGCCCAGGCTGGAGTGCAATGGCACGATCTCGGCTCACAGCAACCTCCGCCTCCTGGGTTCAAGCCATTCTTCTGCCTCAGCCTCCAGAGTAGCTGGGATTACAGGCATGTGCCACCATGCCTGGCTAATTTTGTATTTTTAGTAGAGACAGGGTTTCTCAATGTTGATCAGGCTGGTCTCGAACTCCAGACCTCAGGTGATCTGCTTGCCTTGGCCTCCCAAAGTGCTGGTATTACAAGCGTGAGCCACCGTGCCCGGCCTTTTTTTTTTTAAGACGGAGTCTTGCTCTGTTGCCCAGGCTGGACCAGGCCGGAGTACAGTGGCGTGATCTCAGCTCACCGCAACCTCCACCTCCCGGGTTCAAGAGATTCTTCTGCCTCAGCCTCCCGAGTAGCTGGGACTACAGGTGTGTGCCACCACACCCAGCTAATTTTTTATTTTTAGTAGAGATGGGGTTTCACCATATTGGACAGGCTGGTCTTGAACTCCTGACCTCGTGATCCGACCGCCTCGGCCTCTCAAGGTGCTAGGATTACAGGCGTGAGCCACTGTGCCTGGCCCCTTTACATATATTTTCTTGCTTGATCCTTATAACAACCTCTGTGAGGCAGGCAATGTTATTATCCTCATTTTATTAATGAGGAAGTTAAGGCACAAAGAAGTTAAATAGCTTGCTAAAGAGGCTTCTCACCAAAGGGCAACTTACATGAGCTTGAGTAGTGTGGAAGAGCTACCTGGAGGAAGTGGTAACTAAGTGGAGACCTAAAATTTAAGTCCGAGTTAGGAAGGTGAAGATGGAGAGAGGGGAGGAAGAGGGAAGATTGTTCTAGGCTGAGAGACCTGCAAAGGCACAAGGTCAGAGAATGGGTCTGCTGGAGGGTCAGAGTAGAATTTGGGGAAGTCACTGGAGAAGTAGCTGGGAAAAGATGGAAGGCTTTTACAGTCTCTTTAAGGAATTTTAATTTTGATCCTAAGGATAAAAGGAAGCCCTTGAAGCGTTTTAAACTGGAGAGTGTGCTGATCACATTGTATTGAATACAGATGGCTCTTGCTGCAATGTAGAGATTGTGTTGGACGGATAGCTGGGAGACATTTTACAGGCTGTTAAAATCAGATTCTAAGGCCAGGCACGGTGGCTCACGCCTGTAATCCCAGCAATTTGGGAGGCTGAGGCGGGTGGATCACGAGGTCAGGAGTTCAAGACCAGCCTGACTAACATAGTGAAACCCCCATCTCTACTAAAAAACTTAAAAAATTAGCTGGGTGTGGTGGTACGCGCCTGTAATCCCAGCTACTCAGGAGGCTGAGGCAGGAGAATTGCTTGAACCTGGGAGGCAGAGGTTGCAGAGAGTGGAGATTGCACCATTGCACTCCAGCCTGGGCGACAGAGCGAGACTCCATCTCAAAAAAAAAAAAAAAAAATCAGATTCTAGGCTGGCGCGGTGGCTCGTGCCTGTAATCCCAGCACTTTGGGTGGATCCCTTGAGGTCAAGAGTTTGAGACCAGCCTGGCCAATATGGCAAAACCCTGTCTCTACTAAAAATAACAAATGTGTCGGGCGCGGTGGCTCACGCCTGTAATCCCAGCACTTTGGGAGGCCGAGGCGGGTGGATCACAAGGTCAGGAGATCGAGACCATCCTGGCTAACACGGTGAAACCTCGTCTCTACTAAAAATACAAAAAATTAGCTGGGCGCAGTGGCGGGCGCCTGTAGTCCCAGCTACTCGGGAGGCTGAGGCAGGAGAATGGCGTCAACCCGGGAGGCGGAGCTTGCAGTGAGCCGAGATAGTGCCACTGCACTCCAGCCTGGGCGAAAGAGCGAGACTCCGTCTCAGAAAAAAAAAAAAAAAAAAAAAAAAAAACGTTAGCCAGGCATGGTGGCACATGCCTGTAATCCCAGCTACTCGGGAAGCTGAGGCAGGAGAATTGCTTGAACCTGGGAGGCAGAGGTTGCAGTGAGCTGAGATCATGTCCCTGCAGCCAGGGTGACAGAGTGAGACTTCGTTTTCAAAAAAAAAAACAAAAAACAAAAAGAAATCAGATCCCAGGCAAAAGACGATAGAAGAGGAGATTTGGGGAGAGGGCTTTTTTTTTTTTTTTTTTTGAGACAGTGTCTTCTACTGTCGCCCACAATGGAGTTTAGTGACATGATCATAGCTCACTGCAGCTCAAGCTTGGGCTCAAGTGACCCTCCTGTGTCAGCCTCCCAAGTTAGCTGGGACTATAGGTGTGCACCATCATGCCTGGCTAATTTTTTAAACTTTTTTTTTTTTGAGACAGAGTCTTTTTTTTTTTTTTTTTTTTTGAGACGGAGTCTCGCTCTGTCGCCCAGGCTGGAGTGCAGTGGCGCAATCTCGGCTCACTGCAAGCGCTCCGCCTCCCGGGTTCAAGCCATTCTCCCGCCTCAGCCTCCCGAGTAGCTGGGACTACAGGCGCCCGCCACTGCGCCCAGCTAATTTTTTGTATTTTTAGTAGAGACGGGGTTTCACCATGGTCTCGATCTCCTGACCTCGTGATCCGCCCGCCTCGGCCTCCCAAAGTGCTGGGATTACAGGCTTGAGCCACCACGCCTGGCTTGAGACAGAGTCTTGCTTTGTCACCCAGGCTAGAGTGCAGTGGCATGATCTCGGCTCACTGCAACCTCCACCTCCCAGGTTCAAGCAATTCTCCTGCCTCAGCCTCCCAAGTAGCTGGGACTACAGGCACACACCACCACGCCTGGCTAATTTTTTTTTTTTTTAAGTAGAGACGGAGTTTCACCATGTTGGCCAGGCTGGTCTTGAACTCCTGACCTCGTGATCCACCCGCATTTGCCTCCCAAAGTGCTGGGATTACAGGCATGAGCCACCGCGCCCGGCTATTTTTTTAAACGTTTTATTTGTAGAGACGGGGTGTCAATATGTTTCCCAGGCTGGTCTTGAACTCCTGAGCTCAAGAGATCCTTCCGCCTCAGCCTTCCAAAGTGCTGAGATTATAGGCATAGGCTACTGCTCTAGGCAGAGGGCAAAATTGACAGGGTCTAGTGATGGTTTGACAGGGACAGTTGTGTGTGGTTTGGGGAGCAGAGTTAAGGAGGATGCTCCCAGGTCCTGGTTTGGGCAGCAGGGTGGATGACAGAACTGTCAAGAGCTAGAGAACACAGTGGGGGGTGGGAGGGGCAGGCTGTGGCGAGGGGCTGGGTGGAGATATTTGGGTCTTGAACTTGCCAGTTTACGTGCCTGAAGGACACCCAAATGGAGGTATGCTGAAGGTGGTTGGATGTGTGGTCTGGAGCCTTGGAGAGGAGCAAGTGGCTGCTGAATGAGAAGACAAGGTCAAGGACAGAGCCTGGGGAGTCCCAATATTTATGCGCAAAGGAAAAGAGGAGACTGCAAAGGAAACCGAGAAACTTCCCTAAAAGAAAAAAGAATAGCCAGGAGGGAGCAGTATCCCAGGTGCCCAAGGAAGATGCTTGTGGGAGGCACAGCGAGCAGCATCAGCACCACGGGGAACTGAAGAGATGTGCTGAAATGTGCTCCTTGGATTTGGTGAGTCGGAGGAGTCACTGGAAATCTCTTCAAACTGGAGGGCACGTGAATGAGAGGGACTAAGCTGGGCAAGAGGATGCTGAAGGACTAAATGGCTGTGTGGAGGGTCTAGGACTTAGTGAAAGGCTAAGAGACCAGAGGGCCTCGGGAGGGCAGGAGAAGGAAAGGGAAGGATCCCCTACCCCGCCCCCTCCATGCACTTCCTTAGATCTTTTTGGCTTCTACTGGGCCCCCTTCTTAGTTGTCTGAAAGAACCTCTGATGGACACAGGGAAATAGGGTTAGGAGGGCCTCCCTGGGATGCTGGTGGAGGGTGGAGGGTGGAGGAGAAGGTATGAATGAAGCACCAAAGCAAGCCGATCCCGGGACGCCCGTCCCTCCAGGCCTTCGGAGGAAGGAGCCCTGTCCTCCTTTGGAGAGGTGGGGCAGAGACCTGGACTCTCCAGCCCAGTGACCAAGGGACCCAACAGAATTGTGACCTTTAACCCCTCTTGGAGTCCAGGCATTTCTGACCCCGCTCCCACCCCAACAAGGACTTCCAAGTTGGAGTGTGGCTCAGGCTGGTCCCCTGAGAGAACAGTGGAGGATGTCTCATGGTCACCGGAAGGAACAGCCAGGTATGATGGGAAGGGGTGGGAATGATTTGGAATCCTATCCCATCCTCCTGGGGTTGGGGGGTGGTCTTGGCACAGCTGCCCAGGCCACAGCTCTGAAATTGGACTTCTCTCGCCTCCCCAGGCCCTGTTTGATATGCACATCAGATACCGGTGCCCTTTGCAAAACTGTTATTTGTACAGAAACCTAAGGGAAGACGAAGGAGGGAAACTTCTCCCCTCTCTTTCCTCCCTCCAGCCACTTCCACTTGCAGGGACCTGCAGGAAAACGCCCACCCCCAGCGCTCTCCCTCACCACTCCGAGACTTGCAGCTTCCCCAGCTCCCCACGTGGCCCATGCTGGGAGTTTCTGCTCTGCCGGAAATGGCTGGGCCTTGGAGCTTCCTCCCACCTGCCCGGGGCCTCTCAACCTCAGCCCTTCCTCCCCATTTCCCCAGCCCTGAGCTCAGCGCTGCCCTGCACCTCCTCCCCAGCCTGGAGTCTCGCTGGCTGTGGCATATTTGCCTCAAGCCTCCCCAGTTCCCTTCATCTCCAAGAATGGAGTTAGAGCCTCACCCTAGTCTATCCCCTGAGCAGCTCCCAAGATGCCCACTGTGCCCTAAGGGTACAGGGGTTGGCAGCAGGGGATGGGAAGCAGGCCATGTGAGGCAGGCCAGGGCTAGGAGAAAAAGAATGGGCTTTGGAGCGGATGGGCCAGGACTACACACCCTCTGCCTGCGGCCTTCCAGCTTGTGTCCTGGACCCGCTTCCTGTCTATGAATGGAGGTGATAATACCACCCCACAGAGCCCTGGTGGGGACCAAATGAACAAGGAATGAAGTGCCCCACACACTGCTTGCCACATAGTAAGTAGGTGCTTAAAACAACATCCTCCTCTCCTCCTTGGGGCGCTGATGAAGAGGGTCCGTGCAGAGGACTCTCCAAGAGGCTAGGGGCACCTGGTGTGGGGGTGCAGGGCTCTTCTGCATCAATGAGGGGCCTTTGGGGGAGGAGGGGAGGGAATGCTGAGCCCTGGGCCACTCCAGTGCCTCTGCTGACTGCATTCCTTGGCCTGGCCTGGGGAGGACTTCTGGGAAAGGCTCCTTGCAGTGGAAGGTCTCGTGGGGAGGGCCTGGTGTGGGGGGACAGCATCTGGGTTTTGAACACCCCCGGCACATACAGACTCCCCCAACTCATAATCCGATTTATATTCCTACTCCCTCCTCTGGACCCATCACCATGGCAACAGTTTTCTCAGTTGCACTTCATCAGCTTCCCAGCAAATCTTTTCTCCTGCCCCCTCCTTACATCTCTTTTTCTCCTCCTCTGTCAGTCGGCCTTTCGAGGTACTCACAGCACTCCCCTCCCCTCTGTCCCTCAGCTTCTGTTTCTCTCCTGCTCTTCATGAAGGTGTCCCTGCCTGCCTCTGTCCACATCTCTCTCTATGGCATCCCTCCTGCCTCTCCCTTTTCAAGTGCACGATTGCAGCAACAAGCTGGGGTCTGTTGATTAGACAAGAACTTGTGTCCTTTCTGATATCAGGACAGAAAAGCAGAGTCCTGGAGGGTTTCGATTCCAGTGGGCTCTGCACAGATTTCTGTCTGCAGTGATGCAGTGGGTGGGTGGGTGTCAGCTTGGGTTGATCTTTGCAACTCTGACCAGGAGGCAGAGAATGCTGGGGAGGGAAAGCAGTGTTGGGCAGTTTCTTCTCCAGCCCTAAGTCATGGCTCTGGATGTGTTCGCTTCCCAGCTCACCCTCAGAAACCTCACCCAATGCCTGCAGTTACCACTGGCATGCGGTGCTTCCCAGGAACCTAACTTTGGCTCTGACTTCCCTTTCTCTGAAGTTCTAATCAAATCTCTTCACCTCCTCACTGGTCATGTCCACTTGGTATGCTACTGCCATGCCTAATGCAGTGACTAAACATGAACCATCTTCCCCAAGCCATCACCCCCTTCGTACTTCCCTGTCACTACCCACAGTAAAAACCTTGGTGCTACCTGTGACTCCTCTGTCATCCTCCACACCTCACTCGAGTCCAAGGTGGATCCATTCTCCTTTGGAAATGTCATTCGGATCTGCTTCCTTCCCTTTGCCATTCTCATACATATTATCCTAGACCAAGCCCTAGCCCCAGTGAGTCATCTTAGGCCCTCACAGTAGCCTCAGAGGTGGACTTCCCACTTGGGTTTACTACAAATGTAGTCCTTCTTCAGAAACCAGACCTGGCCAGGCGCCATGGCTCATGCCTGTAATCCTAGCACTTTGGGAGGCCAAGGCGGGTGGATCACCTGAGGTCAGAAGTTCAAGACCAGCCTGGCCAACATGGTGAAACTCCACTAAAAATACAAAATTACCTGGACATGGTGGCACATGCCTGTAATCCCTGCTATTCAGGAGGCTGAGGCAGGAGAATCACTTGAACCCAGGAGGTGGAGGTTCCAGTGAGCTGAGATCATGCCACTGCACTCTAGCCTGGGCAATAGAGTGAGACACTACTAGACCTGGGCCTGTCCTGAGCATGACTTTCTTCTCCTCCTCCTCACCCTCTCATTTTTCTTCTTCATTTATTGAGCACCTGTTATGTACTAGGCTCGTCATATATGCTATCTCTTAATCTTCACAATAAATCCTAAGGTAGTTGTTATCGCATTTTACAGGAGAAGAAACAGATGCTCAGAGCCGTTAATTTGCCCCAAGTTCTACAGCTAATAAGCAATAGAGCTGGAATTGTAGATCAGATCCAATTTGCCCCAAGTTCTACAGCTAATAAGCAATAGAGCTGGAATTGTAGATCAGATCCAGATCTGTTGAGTTCCAGGGTTAGTGTTTTGTTTTTTTTGCTATACCAGATTGTTCCTCGTATCACTCTTCACTCAAAAACCTTCTGAGCCTTTCTATTTTCTTCTTTTCAGGCTCATTTTGATCTGACTCCATCCCACCTACAAAACCATTTATTCTTGCTACTTCTTAGTGTGACATGGATTGGTACCAACCGGAAGAACATTTGCATACTTTAGGGTTTTGTCTCCATCTCTTTCCTGTTAAATATTTTTATTAACAGCTTATACGAAAATATAGTATCACATTTCACAGATATAACCCTTGAGGGATAGTAAACATTGAAAGATAAGGATCCAAGAATCATCTCCAGGTAAACCTAACAGAATAAAGTGATCAGAGATCCATGTAAGACCTCAGCAATACACAGTGGGCCAGACATGGCTTAGAAGAAGTTTAGGTGAAAAAGAATCAGGGGTTTAGTAAGTTCAGTCTGAGACATCAGCATTGGTGGGGGAGAGGGGATAGGGAGAAAGAAAAAGGGACATCAAGCTGGGTGCGGTGGCTCATGCCTGTAATTCCAACACTTTGGGAAGCTGAGGCGAGCAGATAACTTGAGGTCAGGAGTTCCAGACCAGCCTGGCCAACATAGTGAAACCCCATCTCTACTAAAAATATAAAAATTAGCTGAGCGCGGTGGCAGACGCCTGTAATCCCAGCTACTTGGGAGGCTGAGGCAGGAGAATCGCTTGAACCTGGGAGGCTGAGGTTGTGGTGAGCTGAGACTGACCGTGCCATTGCACTCCAGCCTGGGCAACAAAAGTGAAACTCTGTCTCAAAAAAAGAAAAGAAAAAGGGACACCCAGCCGGGCGCGGTGTCTCACGCCCGTAATCCCAGCACTTTGGGAGGCTGAGGCGGGCAGATCACCTGAGATCAGGAGTTCAAGACCAGCCTGGCTAACATGGTGAAACCCTGTTCCGACTAAAAATACAAAAAATCAGCTGCAATCCCAGCTACTCAGGAGGCTGAGGTAGAAGAATCGCTTGAACCTGGGAGGCAGAGGTTGCAGTGGAGCCAAGTTTGCGCCATTGCACTCCAGCTTGGGGAACAAGAGCAAAACTCTGTCTCAAAAAAAAAAAAAAGAAAAGAAAAAAAAAGAAAAAGGGACATCAGAATAGCATGGCTGCCAGGAGCAAATCCAATGTTAAGTCATGTTACTGGAGATACAGTATTTGGAATAAAGGAGAAGACAGATAATCTTGCTTTATTGTAAGTTGGCCAGGTGTTATAATGGGAGCCATTGTTTTGTGACCTGGGAATGTTTAGGCAAAAGAAAAGAGTGGATCATGAGGTCAGGAGTTCGAGACCAACCTGGCCAACATGCCGAAACCCTGTCTCTACTATAAATATAAAAATTAGCTGGGCGTGGTGGCAGGCGCCTGTAATCCCAGCTACTTGGGAGGGTGAGGCAGGAGAATCCCTTGAACCCAGGAAGTGGAGATTGCAGTGAGCTGAGATTGCGCCACAGCACTCTAGCCTGGGTGACAAGAGCAAGACTCTGTCTCAGGAAAAAAAAAAAAAAAGAAGAAGGAGTAGGGACCACTAAAGCTCAAATACCTGAAGGGCTATCATGGGGAAGAAGAATTAGACTTACAGTGTGCACCCCCAAAAGGTAGTGCACGGACCACCAGGAGATAAGAGATCAGCTCAAAATGAAGTTCAGTTCCATGGAGACCACTGGGAGATGAAGTTCAGCTTTGAGGAAGGAAAAACAGATGTCCATAAACGGAGTGAGCTGTCTTGGGAGTAACAGTAAGCTCCCTGTTACTGAAGGTGTTCAAGAAGATGCTGATGGCCAGGGGCTGTGGCTTACGCCTGTAATCTCAGCACTTTGGAGGCCCAGGCAGGTAGATCACGAGATCAAGAGATCAAGACAATCCTGGCCAACATGGTGAAACCTCGTCTCTACTAAAAGTACAAAAATTAGCTGGGCATGGTGGCACACGCCTGTAGTCCCAGCTACTAGGGAGGCTGAGGCAAGGAATCGCTTGAACCCAGGAGGTCGAGGTTGCAGTGAGCTGAGACCACCCCACTGCAATCCAGCCTGGTGACAGAGCAAAACTCCATCTCAAGAAAAAAAAAAAAAAGAAGATGCTAATACACTGCTGGCCAGAGATGTTGGCAGGGAGGTAACCATCAGAAAGAGTTTGAAGGCTGGGTACAGTGGCTCACACCTATAAACCCAGCACTTTCGGAGGCTGAGGAGGGAGGGTTGCTTGAGCCCAGCAGTTAGAGACAAGCCTGGGCAACATGGCAAAACCCCAGCTCTACAAAAAATACAAAAATTAGCCAGGTGTCGTGGTACGTGCCAGTAGTCCCAGCTACGCAGGAGGCTGAGGTGAGAGGACCACCCAAGCCCAGGGAGGCTGAGGCTGCAGTGAGCCGTGATCATGCAACTGCACTCTAGCCTGGGCAATGAAGTGAGACCCCGCTTCAGGAAAAAAAAAAAAAAAGAGAACTTGAACCAGGTAGTTGGTCTTTGAGATTTACTCCCCTCCCATTGGCATTGGTCCTGCTTTTGCTCTTTCCCTGCCCCTCGCCGAGCCCTCTGTGTGCCTCTGTCCCTGGCCTGTCTTCCCAGCTTCAGGTCAGTTTTCTCTTTCTCCACCAGGTCTACCTGAGGATGCAATTTGCACTGACTGCATAAACTTCATATCATTTAATTACTCAGCATCTTTTTTTTTTTTTTTTGAGATGGAGTCTTGCTCTGTTTCCCAGGCTGGAGTGCAGTGGCATGATCTCGGCTCACTGCAATCTTCGCCTCCCTGGTTCAAGTGATTCTCCTGCCTCAGCCTTGCAAGTAGCTGGGATTACAGACGTGCATCACCACGCCAGGCTAATTTTTTTCTGTTTTAAGTAGAGATGGGGTTTCACCATGTTGGCCAGGCTGGCCTCGAACTCCTGACCTCAGGTGATTTGCCTGCCTAGGGTTCCCAGAGTGCTGGGATTACAGGTGTGAGCCACCGCGCCCGGCCTATTCAGCATCTTTTATTGTTCTCTCACTGTCCCCATCTTAAAAGCCCCTTGAAGGCAGGTACCTGTATTATTTGTACAATGACTAGTGAGAATAAGAACTTGGGGCTGGGCAATATAGTGAGACAACCACCTCTGGGAAAAAAAAAAAAAAAAAAAAAAAAAAGCAGCACCCTAGTCCCTGCAGATAAAGCAGATGTATTCCTGAGGTTGTGAGATCCTGCAGGAAGACAGAAGCATTGGGCTTATTCCCTTACCTCAGAGCTATGTCTTTTTTTTTTTTTTTTGAGACGCAGTCTCGCTCTTTAACTCAGGCTGGAGTGCAATGGTGCGATCTTGGCTCACTGCAACCTCTGCCTCCCAGGTTCAAGCAATTCTCCTGCCTCAGCCTCCCAGGTGCATGCCACCATGCCTGGCTAATTTTTGTATTTTTAGTAGAGACAGGGTTTCACCATAGTGGCCAGGCTGGTCTCAAACTCCTGACCTCGTGATCCACCCGCCTAGGCCTCCCAAAGTGCTGGGATTACAGGCATGAGCCACCACACCCGGCAGAGCTATGTGTTTTAAAAACACTTCCTGATTTGGGATTTCAGAGCTGAGATTACAAATGCCTTAGGAGTTAGAATAGGTTGGCCTATTTTTGAGATGGAGTCTCATTCTGTAGCCCAGGTTGGAGTGCAGTGGCACGATCTTGGTTCACTGCAACCTCTGCCTCCCGGGTTCAAGTGATTCTCCTGCCTCAGCCTCCCGAGTAGCTGGGTCCCACCCAGCTAATTTTTTTTTGGTATTTTTAGTAGAGACAGGGTTTCGCCATGTTGGCCAGAATGGTCTCAATCTCCTGACCTCATGATCTGCCTGCCTCGGCCTCCCAAAGTGCTGAGATTACAGGCATGAGCCACCAGGCCTGGCCTAATTTTTGTATTTTTAGTAGAGACGGGGTTTCATCATATTGGCCAGGCTGGGCTCAAACTCCTGACTTCAAGTGATCCACCCACCTCGGCCTCCTAAAGTGTTGGGATTACAGGCGTGAGCCACTGTGCCCCGCCAGGTTATAGGTCTTGACAGATGGAGAGCACAAGGCCCAGGGAAGTGAATCAGTTTGTTTTAAGTCACAGGGCAGGTTTTAGGTCTGGCTGGCATTGGTACAATGCCTGGCCCAGGGCTTTGTCCACAATCCAGGGAAGCCTTTTTAGAATGAGTAAGAGAGCTACATAAATATAAACAGGGTCATGATGAGAGAGAAAAGGGGGGCCTGGGAGATGGCAGGTTCTGAGCACCCCTCCAGGCTCTGGGGGATGTCCAGATAAGGAGGCCGAGCCTGCCTTCCCAGATCACATGGCCTCACAGGGAAATGAGCCAGACACAGGAAGAAGTCCAATGGAAAGTTGGATCAAGTGCTGCCGTGGTGTCGTGGAAAGAGTCTGGACACGGAATCAGGAGGCCTGGGTACCTGTTCCAGCTATCAGCACCAGCCCTATGCTTTTAGGCGAGTCGTTTCACCACTCTGGACCTTCACCAAGCAGTTTCCTCACCTGAGAACATTCCCTCTCTCAAAAATAACAGTCCTATAGTGCTACATATTAGAGCAGATTAATGCAGTAACTAAATATATTGTGGGCATGCTCTCCCCTCCAGCACAATCTCGGAAAGCCTCTTGCCTTCCATTAGCAGAAAGAATGAAATGTTCCCAGGACACAGAACTGCCAGACCAAGGGGGCAGTGGGCGAGACACAGGTGACTGACCGACTGGCTTTCTCTGAGGTCCTGCCTCTGACAGCTTCTCCTGGTTTTATGAGCTCTGGTAGCCCCATGCAGATGAGAGCTAAGTGAGTGTTTTTCTCTCAACAAGCCAACTATTTAATCGCTATCTATAGGATAAAGAAGGGCATGAAGATAAAGGCACCTAAGTCTCTTGTTTTATATCTGAAGAAGCTGCAACCCAGAGACAGGAAGTGACTAGGCCAAGGTCTTGTACTTTGGACTCTCAGACCAAAGTTGTTTTGGGACTTGGAGAATTAGAAATGGGTTGTTTGGGGCTGGGTGCGGTGGCTCATGCCTGTAATCCCAGCTTGTTGGGAGGCCAAGGCGGGCGGATCACAAGGTCAGGAGTTCGAGACCATCCTGCCTAAAACGGTGAAACCCCATCTCTACTAAAAATACAAAAAAAAAAATTAGCTGGGCATGGTGGTGGGCGCTTGTAATCCCAGCTACTTGGGAGGCTGAGGCAGGCGAATGGCGTGAACCCAGGAGGCAGAGCTTGCAGTGAGCCGAGACCACGCCACTGCACTCCAACCTGGGCGACAGAGCGAGACTCTATCTCAAAAAAAAAACAAACAAACAAACAAAAAACAGAAATGGGTTGTTTGGGTCAGGCGTGGTGGCTCATGCCTGTAATCCCAGCACTTTGGGAGGCTGAGGTGGGCAGATCACAAGGTCAAAAGTTTGAGACTAGCCTGGCCAACATGGTGAAACCCCGTCACTACTAGTAATACAAAAATTAGCCAGGTGTAGTGGCGCATGCCTGTAATCCCAGCTACCAGCTACCAGCTACTTGGGAGGCTGAGGCAGGAGAATTGCTTGAACCTGGTAGGCGGGGGTTGCAGTGAGAAGAGATCACGCCACTGCACTCCAGCCTGGACAATAGAGCAAGACTCTGTCTTGGAAAAAAACAACAAAAAAAGCGTTGTTTGGGAATGCCGCCTTAGAGGCCTCTCATAACAACTGGTGGAGAGCCTTTGGTGGGATGCTATTTTTTTTTTTGTACTTTCAGTAGAGACAGAGTTTTGCCATGTTGCCCAGGCTGATTTTGAACTCCCAGACTCAAGCAATCCACCCACCCCAGCCTCTCAAAGTGCTAGGATTACAGGCATGAGCCTCCACACCCAGCCTCCTATTCTATCTTTAGAGCTCTAGTGAGATGTACTGTTTGCCTGGACAGAACCATACCTGATGCTGGAAGTTCCAGCTCAGACAGTTGGTCCTTGCAGGAAGCTTCCCCAAACTCTCAAGTCTGGGATTGGTGTCCACTTCCCCTAAGTGTGACCACACTGAATTGAAATCACCCGCTCACTTGTTGTCTGACCCCCACTAGGCTGCAGGCTATGTGAGGACAAGGACAAACATCTATGTCACCAACATGTACCAACCTAGTGTCTAGTCAAGTGCCAGGCACCTAGCAGGTCCTCAATAAATATCTGTTGGATGAATAAGTAGGTGGGGTTGGTCAGAGAAGGATTCCTGAAGGAAAAGACTTTTTTTTTTTTTTAAGAGACAAGGTCTCATCTGGTTTGAGTTGGTGTTTGAAAAAAAATAAAAATAAAGAGACAGGGTGTCCTGGTGTTGTCAGGCTTGTGTGCCCAATCCCACCATGATCAGCACCAGAGTTTCAGTCTGTTCCATTCTGACCTGGGCCAGTTCACCCTTCCTTAGTCAACCTGGCGGTCTCCCACTCCTAGGAGGTCACCATATCAATGCTGAACTTGGTGTGGACACCCATCAGCATAATGCATTACAGCCCAGAACTCCTGGGGTCAAGTGATCCTCCTGCCTGCTAGCTGGGACTACAGGGCTTGCCACCGAGCTAGGAGAAAAGGCAAATATTGAGGTATCACAGGGTTCAAGGAGGACAGAATTGTCTCCAATTGGGTGAACTGCCCATGCAAAAAGAAGTCTTGAAAGGAAAGTAGTGGGAAATAAGGAGAGGGAGAAAAGTAAGGCAATTGAAAGGGGGAGGGGAAGGAGCCCTTCAAGATGATTGGCTTTGCTAATCAGGGAGGGCTTTGGGTAGATGGGAGGAAGGGTCTCAGCCATGCTGGGGATAAGAACACCTAGAATCCCTCAAGTGGAGTCTTTTTACAGGGAGGGACCTAGAAAGCAGCTTGGCTGGAGGGGAGGGAAGCTGAAGGGGGTTGGGGTAGCTGGTAGGAGCTTTGAAGCCTGGCTGGTTTGTATTTGATGCTGGGGTCTGGAGGGAATGGGTGCTCTGGGAAGGCCTGAGGCACAGAAAGAAAAGGTAGGAGCAACTTCCTCCTACAGACCCTCTCTATTAGATGGAGACCCTGGGAGGACAGGGCCTATATCTTCTCTTTTTTTCCTACCCTCCTCCAGGTGTTTGGGACCCACAAGTACAGCCCCTAGGGCAAGGATCTGGAAGTGGCTGAGGCAGCCTACTGAGCGGGATGGTGTGGCAGGGACTGTGGGAGCTCCCTCCTTCCATCAGCCTTCCCAGAACGATCTCTTTCCCTAGGAAGGTGCTGTTCCCGCAAGAGGAGCACTCTACTGTGGTCGCCAATGTTCTTCCGCGAATCCCCATGTGAGCGTATTTTTTCCAGCGGCTGCTAAGACAGATTTAGCCACCAGGGGGCAAAAAAGCAGCCCTTAAGGTCAGTGTCCCTCCTCTTCCCCCCCCCCCACACACCTGAAGGCCAAGATGGGTGGTGCCTCACCTGGCGCTCCAGTCGAGCGTAGTAGCTGCGTTAACCCCTTCCTGCCTAGTCTGCGGTATTCCCTCGGCAGAGGCATCCACATCAGAGTTGAGGAGCACAGAGGACGGGGGAGGGGCTGTTCGCTAGGGGAGGGGCTAGGGTAGAGGTGAAGTCAGGTTTCCAGCTACTCAGGTCCTTAGTCGTCGCTGGAGCTAGGGGAGGCTAGCGTTACTTGCCTCCGTTGGGTAGTTAGCCCCCCAGATGGGTGAAGCAGCCCCTCTGGGGGCAAGAGAGGCATGGGCTGCAGTCACCTGCAGAGGTGGGATGTAGAGGAGAGCGCTGAGGCAGCTACAGAACCCAGACTTCCGGGCTCCCCTGCTTCAATCTGGCAGGGACCTCGGCTGTCGGCTGCAACTTGGAGATGGGGGTGGGGTGGGGGAAGGGTAGCCAAAAAGTGGAGGGAGAGTCCCAGAGGGCGGCGGTGGGGAGGGGAGGCAGGGAAGATTAGGCAAGTGAGCGGGCGATTCTGCAACTCTCAGGTGCCTTGTTTTGCGTGTGGCGACTCCAGAACCAAGCAGCCTTTCAGGGCACTGGAACCCGACCAGTTCCGGGATTGCGTTCCGGGGCACAAGGCGTTAAACTGTGGGTGGGAGTGGGGTCCGGAGTCCCTCCTTCTTCCCTCCCTCACAGCGTCACCACCACCGAGTCCACCAGGCTGGCACTCAAGGAGTTAAGTCTGCCCGCAATCTGCAAGACTGGAGCCGCGGAGGGGGAGGAGGGGGAAGCGGAGGGGGTAGAGGAGAACGGGGAAGCAGACTGCAGGGAGACAGCGCCAGGAACCCCCTCCCCAGGGTCCTGGCCCCTGGGCCCCTAGCCCCAAAAGAGGCCCTGTCCTCCCCGGGGTCGTGCTCTCTCCCCCCGCCCTGCCCCCGCCCTCCAGCTTTGTGTCCCCAGGAGGGTGGGCTGCAGGATTTCCAGCCAAGCCTTGGCTGCCTTCTCAGTTTTTCCAAACCCTCCAGTCTGGGAAGGCGGGAGCCCTGTCAGGATAAGAGTCCCTCCCCCCCTGCCCCAGCCGGCCCCCTCTCTCAGTCTCTCTTTCCTGCCCCCACACCTTTTCCAAACTCCTTGCCGTTCCCACCCTGGCCCCTGCGCCCCCTAGCACCTCCTCTATTGGCTCCCAAGTTGCAAACTCTGGTTGGAAGGGGCCAGGCGGGTCCCACCATCCTGAGAGGCGCTTGTGAAGCCACACTCCTCAGGCCGACCCTGAGACCCGCGGGGCACCCGCCCTGTTTCTCTCCGCTTGGCGCCCGCCCCATCCCAGGACCTGGTCCTGGGGTCTCCCACTCTGAAATGGAGGCGTTGCTGGGGGGCGCCGGCAGAACCCGGCAGCAGGCTCTGTGTGGCAGGTGCCAGGTCCTGGGGCAGGCTTCGAGGAGGGGGCAAAGTGTTCCGAGCGCTGGCACGGTTCTGTCCAGCAAGTCTATATTATATAATAATCACCATCTATCAGGAAGCCAGGCAGCTGGAGTGAGTGGGGAAGCCAGGATGCCCGGATCAGCTCTTCCTCCAGGGCCCAGGACGGTGTCGCCACCAAGATGGGGGTGCGGGCGCAGCCCAGCAGTGAGATGATGTGGGGGTCGAGGGGCAAGTGAGGGGCGCTGGGCAGTCAGACGGAGGCCCCACAAACCCCGCCCCCAGACATCTGACTGACAGTGTCCCGAGCCAATGATTGAAGTCACTGTGGGGCTCTGCGTTAACTCTTTCTTGGGTCCCTATTTGCTTTAGGGGATAGAGTCCTTTCCAGGAACTGTTTGGTCTGGACTCCTCCCACCTTCTCGGGCTAGTGCTCCAGCCGGTGCAGAGTACCAGCTGGAGAATCCTTTTGTCCTAGTAACCCCGGCAACGGGATGCCTAATCTCAGATCATCAGCAGCCCTCGCGCCGACCCCCGGCAGCCCCAAAGTAAATTGTATTACAAGATACGGTTGTGTGTACACACTGTGCTTCCAGAAACAGCCCCTCGTGGCGCTGGCACACCCACACTGCGTCACGAACGGGCACCCTCACGCACCCATACCCATGCGGGCACTTCCACCAACGAACGCCAACGCTGACACACCTGTGACACCCCTCGTGACACAGTGACACACAGATACACGGAAAGACAGAGGTTCCCCAAGTTGGCCAGTAGAGGGAGCCGCTCGATTCCAGCAAGGGCCCCCTGCCTCTCTCCTTTCCTCCTGGCTCTCTCCAGGGTTCCACCCAGAACTTGTGGCTCAGAGCTCAGCTCCGAATCCCAACCTGGAACCTCCGCTGGGGGAATGAGTCACAGCCCCACCCAGGGGAGCGCTCCGCATGGCTGCTCCATAGGACATGTATTGTGCACCATTTAAGAGACCCCTGGCAACACAGACTCACTTGCCCCTGCAAACACTGTTTTGGACCTACTATGAACCAGGAATTGTGCCAAAGGGATCATAACAAGCCCCTTTGGCTTGTCATATATGTAAGGGGAGACTGATCCACATAAATGCAGTGGTCCCCTCTAAGAAGCACCCTGTTCGAGAAGTGGGGGCCTATATTATGTCTTTCTGGAGAGGAGATAAGAAATTAAACCTTATTTCCATGGGTCAGGTATTAGCCTAGGTGCTGGAATCTTTCACATTAGAAGCCTCTCTGGGCTTTGGTTTTCTTTTCTTTTAAGTGGGGATAAAATCGACTTCTCAGGACTGTGGTGATTCAACCCCCTAACCCAGGACAGTGCTTGGCACAGCAGGCTGGCACTTGGAAAAGTGTTGGTTATTGGATCAAAGCATCATCATGAGACAACGTGCATGAAAATGCTTTGTAAGCAGTGATTGGACATATGGGGGGGGGTTACTATGTTATCTTCTTTCAGGTTTTTGCTTCCTTCCACCGTGCCTCCCTAAACCTTGTCCAGTGCCCAGCTGTTGGCACCGTCAACCCCTCAAGTCAGTATTTACTGAAGTCCTACTACAAACCCAGCCAGTGCTTGAGTATTGTGGGGAATGGAGAGGCTAGGAGGCATGGTCTGGGCCCTTAGGAATCTTTTGGGGGAAATCAGACACACACACACACACACACACACACATATATATATATACACGCACATATATATGTGTGTGTGCATACACCTATACATATATAGGTGTGTGTGTATATATATATGTGACAAATAAGATAAAACACATCAGGAAGTACTCAGATGCTATGATGGGATAGGTGGTCAGAAGAGAGGGAGGTCAGTGAGGCTAGAACTATCTGGGGACCATCTGTGAGGAGGGGCAGGGGAGAGGGCCGAGGAAACAGCAGGAGCAAGCAGGCTGGCTAGTGTTCTTCCTATCAGACACAGTCAATGCTTGTCACTTGGTATTAATTCTGGGTGGGTGGGGACAGTAGGAAACAGGGAAAGTGCCCTGGGATAAGGAGACCCAAATTCTAGTCCTGGGCTTACCACTTTCTGGCTGGGTAGCTCTGGGTAAGTCCTTAGGTAATGCAAACCTCAATTTCCTCACCTCACTAATGGGACCATAACATCTTTCTTGCAGGTTTGTGGTGAACATTGAAACATGTGAAATGTTTTTAAAAAGTGCTTTGGGCCAGGCGCGGTGGCTCACGCCTGTAATCCCAGCACTTTGGGAGGCCAAGGCAGGCCGATCACCTGAGGTCAGTAGTTCGAGACCAGCCTGGGGGACATGGTGAAACTCTGTCTCAACTAAAAATACAAAATTAGCCGGGCATGGTGGCAGGTGCCTGTAATCCCAGCTACTTGGGAGGCTCAGGCAGGAGAATCGCTTGAACCCAGGAGGGAGAGGCTGCAGTGAGCTGAGACCGTGCCATTGCACTCCAGCCTGGGCAACAGGAGCGAAACAACATCTCAAAAAAAAAAGGGGCTTTCAATTTCATTTTCATTGCCTCGTCCTATAGGGTGGTGAGAGTGTGTGTGCGTGTGCGTGTGCGTGTGCGTGTGTGTGTGAGAGAGAGAGAGAGAAGCACTTTGAGGTTAGGTTAGGAGAGTTCTTTTGAGAAGACAAAGGTTTCACTTCCACAAACATTTTCTTACCATCCACTTTGTGCTGCTGAGGATTGAAATGAAAAAACTCAGTCTGTGTCCTCAAGGACCTCATGGTCTACTAGGAGAGACATGAATAGAGAGATGCTCAGTGCATTATGGATGTGGGTGGGTACAACGAAGAGGGGACCCAGTGGTGTGTGTGTGTGTGTGTGTGTGTGTGTGTGTCTGTGTGTCCAGGCAACTTCCACTCCTTCCAATCAGTGCAGATAGGAAGGTAGGTTTGTCAAACCTTTCCCTAGCCTGGGATGTTGTTGGCGCGTCTCCTCCCCAATCCTCAGGAGCGAGGAGGAGAGAAGAAACCCCCCTCCCCGCCCCCGGGCCAACCTGCCTCCCGCTAGCCGGCCGGGCGCCTTACCGAGTCAGACCACTGGGAGGCTGGGGGAGCCGGGTTGGGCGAGGAGGCAAGCGAGATGGGGGAGCTCTTATTTTGACAGGGGCCTCTCCGGGCTCTGGTATGAAGGCAGAAGGAGGCAGCCAGAGAGCCCCGATGCTTATTCAGGCTGGGGAGTGGAGCCGAGTGGAGGGGCAAGCGAGGCTCCGGCAGCGCAGGGGAGCCCGGGGAGGCGGCGGCGCGCGGCGGAGCCAGTGGCTGGACATGCCCCGGACCCGGGGCCGCTGCACCACCGCCGCCGCCCGGAGCCAGCCGGCCGGACGCCCGCACGCCTGGGTCCCCCGGCGCCGCGCCGCCCGGGGGCTGCGACCCGGACCCTCGGCGTCCGACCAACAATAAGCGCCCAGACAGCCCCCTCCCCACCCAGTGCCCGCCATCCCCGCGGGCTTTGGGGAAAGTGAAAGGAGGAGGCGAAGGAAGGAAGGAAGGAAGCAAGCAAGCAAGCAAGCAAGGGAGGAGGAGCAGGAGCAGGAGCCGGAGCCCTGAGGTTCGGGGCCGAGACCCCAGCCCCGCGCCCCGGCCCCGGCGGGTGTGCGCGCTCTCCCGCCGCTGCCCGGCGCCCACGACCATGCTCCGCGGTTGGGAGGCAGGAACCCAGGCACCCAGCGATTCCCGGATAGCCTCTCCCGGGCCGGGCTGGTATTGAGATCAAGGCGTCCAGGATCAAAAGATCACCGCCTGCCCGCCCTCTCTGCATCTCCAACTGGCGAGCAGGAGGACCCCCATCCACACAACGACCCTGACCTGGTCATGGCGTCCAGCTCCGGCCTGGCGTGAGGACCCCCCCAATCCGCGTGAGGTGAGGGGTGGGCTGGGGGCAAGGCGAAAGTCATGCCAGGCCAGCAGAGGCGCGAGGAGGGAGATCCAGTTTGAATCGGGGAGGGGAAACACAGTCTGATTGTCTCTTGCTCTCTGGCACGTACCCCCAGGCTGTTTAAGGTGTGGGGGACTCCCCCAGGGTCAGTGGAGGCTACTCTTAAGCCCCCAGTCAGGTTGGCAGCTCCAGAACACCGTGGGGAGGGCTTAGGGGCAGCCAGGGGACCCTGCCACCCTAGCGCAGAGAACAAGGCCGGCCTTGGGCCAGCTGGAGCAGCGAACCTTGCCCTGGGGGCTTCTGGGAGATGTAGTCCCCCTCCCAGGCTCACCAACCCCGTGGGTCTCAGCACCCCAGCCCTCCTCCTCTGGCTGATAGGAGCCTCCAGAAGGAGGTGGGTTGGGACTGGGGAGAGCTGGGGGTCACCCTTTTCTCCCAGGCACTGCCTGTGAGTAGCGGGGGCTGTGACCGAGGAGTCTCTTCTTCCAAGGCTTCTGAGTGATGTGGGCTTGGCTGGGGGGTGGGGCAGTCATACAGTTCCTTGGAGGTGTCCCTGCGCTGCTAAGGGGAGGTGGCCCCTGTCTTGATCCAAAGGAACCCTCGGGGAAGAATGTAGGAAGAAGAGTGAGCTTAGGCTTCTTGTTGCGCTGGGGTAGGTCCTATTCCAGGGCTGCTGGAATTTGGTTTCAGAAGAGACAGAGGGCTGCTCTCTCCTGAGAAGGAGAGTGTCCCTTGAAGTCTAGGAGTCTGGAGGGTGTCTCTCTGCAGCAATGAAGCTAGGATCAGCTTCTGTCTGTCTGTCCAGCTTCCTTCCTTCCGGGTTTTTCTGACACCCCCTCCCTCCCTCCTCTTTCTGTCTACTGCTTGGGGTGTGTGTCTGTGTCTGTGTCTGGGGGGACCTCTGATTCGAGGAGAAAAAGTGTTGCTCTGAGAGAGGTGACCTGGGCGTGTGTTTGAGCCCTCAGAAAGGGGTTCCAAGGCTCCCTGGATCTTTTGCCCTCACTCCCAGCCTTGGTTTAGTGTGAAAGCTGACTGTGCACTGTATCTGCTCCAACTCTGCTGCTGCCTCTGAACAGCTCTCTGGATGAGACCGCCACAGTGAGTGGGCTTCCACTGTCTTCTCCCTCTCTTCTCAGCCTCTCCAGGGAGCAGCCACTTCCGGGCAGGGGCTGCCTTGCTCTTCTGCTGCCTCTCAGCATGGGCCTGGCTACCTTCTCCGGGTCAGGACCACAATTTCATGACCCCAGAGGAAGAGCATGCTCACGCCCTGTCTTCCTGGTGTCAGCTCTGAGGGCCTGCTGATAGAGGCCTCAGGACAGGACAGGGAGAGAATGGGTGAGGCAGGTGAGGAGCAGGGAGAGAGACTGGGAGGCTGGTGCCAGGGAGGAAGGTGCCGCCTCCCCCAGGTGATTTGCCTCCTTGGCCTTGGAGAGCCAGGTCTGGAAGGCCAGCCTTCTGGCCACCTCCCTCTAGGGGTTCCCTGCTTACCCATGTTGCTCCTGAGTGGGATGGGGTGATGCTTCACAGCAGGAAGGGTGCTGAGGGGCAGGTAGAATACCTAAAATCTTGGATCCAGAGTGACTCTTGTGCCTGGAGTAGAAGGGGTCCTATGACTGGTGATGGGTTCTGGAGGCCCATATGGAGGTTCAGAATGAGTCTCTACTAGGATGGGGAGTCATGGGACTGAAGAGATACTACAGGGTCCTAGAGAGGAATTGGCAGTCCACAGTAATCTAGCGCCTCAGTGGCAATTTGGGTCCTATTGATCTTGTCTGTTGAATCTGTGTTGGGTACCCATGACCCTGCTTAGCTAGTTCCTGCCTTTGGAGTCCTGGTACCTGGGTTAAGCGGGAGCCCTAGGCTGGGGTCTCAAATTCCAGACCAGGCAAGACAGTAGCCTCTGGGCAGAGGCCTAGGGGGTGGCAGTGTCGGCTCAGCAAGGGCTGGAATGCCTGGCACCTGCTTTAGATTAAAGGAGATGCCGAGCAAAGGGGAGCTACCTGCCTGTCAGGGGAGTGACTGGGATGGAGCTCCGTGGAGCCCAGGAGTGGAGTGGGAGGAAAGGACCAGGGTTGCAGCAGCAGCAGCCCGGGCAAGAGTGGAGGGAGCCACTGTCACCCAGCTCTGCAGCCCCTCCTCCAGGGAGTCCAATAGGAGGAGCTGGGGGCACCCCCACACTGCCTCTGGCACCACACGCTGAAGTTCTGTCCCAGGACCCTGGGACAGCTCTGGAGAGCTGGGGTGTTCAAGTGTCCAGTCTTCCCAGTATCAGAAGAGGCCCACAAGGAGGTGCCTGGGAGGTCCTTTGGGGTTCTTGTGGTCCTGCTGCCATGCTGGCTGTTTCTGGGGCTCCTTGGGTGCTGACACTGAGGTAGCTCAAGAGCCTGGGCACCCAGGGGTGACGGGAATGGCATCCCTTCCTTCCTTGTGCCAGAGCCCTGGGCACTGCCCGGGTGCTGACCTCTGATGGAGGGAGGGGGCAGAAGGGGGATGGCACCGTGGGAAAGTGGGCAGCCGTGGGAGCCAAGCGGGTACAGGCTGGGTGCCGCGGGCAGGGAGCCTCTGCCAGGCCTGCTCTCCCTGGGGTGGGGCGGTTGTTCCATGGACTGGCTCAACCTGTTGTGCACCTGGCTGCTCTAACTCCGCATGTGTGCCCCTGCCTGCCAGCCCCGACAGCTGCCCACCCATAGCCACACCGTGGGGGCTGCCCTCAGGGAACTGACGAAGGGAGGCTCTAACTGGCCAGAGGAGCCGGGATGGGGCTGGTGGGAGCTCCTGCCAGGGCTGAGTTGCCCATCTGAGTCCCAGAGCTGGGGCTGGAGCCAGTTGGAGGGCTGGAAGGCCAGGGCTAGGAGAGGAAGGCCAGAGCACTGCAGCTCCTGAGCTGGTGCATGTCACTTGGCTCGGCGGCCCTGAAGGCTGCCTGGACTTACAGCCTGGAATTTCCTCTGCCTGGTGCCAGGGCCAGGCCTCTGAGCCCCACCCCCAGCCTGGCCTGACCTCCCCTCCCTCCCCTCCTGGGAGAACTCAGCCTGACTTTCCCTGGAGGCTGGGGGAGGGGCAGTAAGGGCATTTTGGCTGCCGTGGGAGGGGCGACTTCCTGGGTGTGGGCATGTGTTACACTGCCTCAGTCTCCCCGAGGGTCCTGCATCCTTGTGGAGAGGAAGAAAGCCTTGGGTTCCCAGGGGGATGCCCACAGCCTGCTCTGAGTGTGGGGGGTCCTGAAACCTGTGGAAGACCCCTGACTCCTGCAGGCCCTTGCCGTCCCCCAATCCCCTGTGACCTCTTAGCTTTCCACCCACCTTGGGGCTGTGCTAGCTGGTAGGGAAGGGGAGCCAGCGTGCCACTCTGGAGGGGAGAAGGTGGTCACCACTGCCCAGGAGTAGGGGAAAGGACACAGACAGGTTCCCTCTGATTCTCCATGCCGAGGGGGAGGGGCGGCTTCCCCGGCCTTCTCACTTTTCCTGTCAGTGGCAAAAGCAGAGGCCTCTCCTTTGCAGCCGAGGCCCTCCCTGTTTGGCCCTGGACCGGCCCCCCTCCTAACCTTGGTGTTTTATTCTAGGCCCCCTTCCACCAGGGCTGGGACTCCCTCTGTCCATTCCCGTTTCTCCTCCAATGGACTGGTAGCCCTGGGCTGGCCCATCTTCCCGTCCTCCTCACTCTCCACTTCCCCACCCCCAGCCGCAACTCGGAATGGCCCTGAATCCAGCATTTCCAGCATTTCGAAACCAGGATTGTTTTGAAATCCCTGAGTGGTTCTCCACCCCCCGCAGGCTCCCCTCCTCCCCTGAGCATTGCCTTCTAATCCGACTTCACACACTGTGCGCTGCAAGTTTGTGTGTTTGAGTTTGTGTGCTAGCACATGGCTGCGTACTACTTTGTGTGTGTGTGTAAGTTTGTGTGTGTGTGTGTGTGTGTGTCTCAGTGTGGGTGTATCTTCTGTCGGCGGTTCTGTTTGGCAGTTCTGTGTGATTGGCCGATGTCATGTGTGTTTCCTGAGCTCCCCTAGGCTGTCTCTATGAATACGGGAGCCTCTATGGGTCTGAAGGGGCCACTTTTGGAGAATTTGGAGTGCTTTTTAGGGAATGTCTTTGGATGTGCATCTTTGGGAGTTGTGTCTGTGTTGTAAGTGTCCGGGGTACCTCTGGAGAGTGTGTGTGCTGGGGGCGTGTCTCATCCACGTGTATGTGCATGTGCAGGCACACACATGCGCTTCACTTCTCTTCCCTCCTCTCTCCTCCCTGGGAACATGTCTGGGGTATGTAGTCACAGGTCTCCCCACAGCTCCCTGGGACATGCAGTCCTCTGCCCTTTGATAGGGAAGTTTCCTGGAGTGGGGCCAAGGCTTCTGGCAGTTCCGTGGTCCTTGGAGAGAGAGTGGTGCAGTGGAGACTTTGTGATAAACTCTCCCTGGGGACTGGGTTCTCTCCCTCTACCCCTCACGGACACCTAGCACCTTGTAGGGTCCTCGTACCACCTGTCCACCCTCTTCTTGTCCTGATTATACAGTGGTGGTTGTTACAGAGAGGCCTGGTGTTCTAAAGGAAAAGGGGTGGGGAAAGGGAGCTAACCCCCCACTCTGGGGTAACTTGTTCATTGAGGGCAAGGAACAGCCAATCACATCGAACTTGGGAGCTTGGTGGCAAATTTAAGGTTCAGAAAAGTTAACTTCTCCAGCTAGGGTCAAATAGCTGAACAAGAGAAGACACTCATATTTCCAGCCTGAGCAGAAGACGGAGGGGTCTGGAATCCAGGCATCTGGGGTGGGGCCAGCTGCCCTTGTAGCCTTGATCGATCGTGGGAAGTCCTTCTTGATGTTTAATCTCATTCCCTCCTACTGCACTTAGTATTCTACATTAGAGGAGGTTCCTAGGGTTTTTCGATTTCGGGTCAAAGCAAGGATGGTGATAGCAGAGTTACATGCTATCACCGGTGATAGCAGAGTTAGTGCATGGGATGCAGGCACTAGAACCCCCATAACCTTGCTGTATCTCAGTTTCCCATCCTGGGATCTCAGGCTAGAATGGAATGCATTTCTCCAGAAGCACTTGTGACAAATCAGTGAGGAGGCAGAGTGCTGGGGCCAGGGCTGATTGTGTGAGTCAGAGACCTATGGAGACAGCAGCAGGAGGTGGACATAAGGATAAGCTGTCCCTTTTACATCCCCACCCCCAGTGGCCTCTGGTCCCAGAGCACAGTGGGAGGAAGGGAGGGGTACAGGTTGGTACAGTGCTCAGTGACCCAGCAGGGGGAGGGCCTTGGCAAGGAATTTTCAGTTTGTTTCTCAATCTCTGTCTCTGAGACACGCACACACGTCACTGCAGACACCTTTAGGAGATGAGCTCAGAAAAGTCACCTAGGTGGCGGCAGGGCAGGGCATTGCCAGACGGGGCCATGTGGAACCAGCCTTATGCTGGTAGATGCCCTGCTCTGTATGAGCCTTAGAATGGAAAGTTGAGCCCAGCCAAAGGTCTCCTCCCCAGCAGACTCCATCTCAGGTCTGGGAGGAACACAGGCTGGAGAGGGTTAAGTCTGTTTGGTAGGGACACCCCCCGCCCAGTGCAGTGAGAGAGAGGGAGGGGTGGTTAGCAGCTTGCTCTAGTTGGCGTCTCTCCCAGAATTCTTCGGAAAAGAACTCCCCTTTGACCCCCCAGTACAAACTGAGCCCAGCCACCAGCCTCCCTCCCGCCTGCTGTGGGAGCTTCGCCCAGCCCCGTCCTACTGAATTGCTAAACCGACTCCCTCGCCCCAGGTCCTCCCAACCAGACCAGGTCCTCAGGACTTGGCGTCTTCAGGGGACCAGGGCTATAGCCAGGGAGACCACACAGGGACATAGAATACACAGCCATTCTTTTCCCTGACATAGGATAACCTGGAGGTGGCTGGTGCTAGAATCTGGAGTCCTCCAGCCTCCCCATCCCTCTCCTCCCCCAGGTCCTCAGGCCAGGTCGTGGGAGTCCTCTGCCTCTCCTCCTCCCCGTGGGGCCAAGCTCTAAGGGAGCTCTAAGGTCTTCCAGTGCCTCCTCCTCTCCTGCTTCCAGGCTAGGGAGGGGGATGGTGTGGTGGGCGGGGGGTGGGGGGTGTGTGTGTGGGGGGGGCGGTGCAGCTGGGTCAGGCTTGGCTCCCAGCCAATCCACAGAAGTCCTGGTGGGGGTAGGGGGTGGCAAATGAGTAGCTCAGAGACTTCCTGGAGCTGCAGGCTGTGTGGACTGTGTGTACATGTTTCTGTGGTGTGTTGGTGGGGGGTGCTGGGGTGATGGGAGGAGCGGGGACATAGATTGCTGGAAGGGGGCTTCTAGCTTTGACCCTCTCTCCACAGGGAGCCCCCAACCCAGACCACACCCTTGAGCCTGAGCCCGACATTATTCCTGAGGTGAGAGGTCTGTGTGCCCCTGTGTGTCCCTCTCAGCCTCCCTGATTTCTGTCCGCGGCGGCCGCGTCACCCTGGCTTAGCCTCCTGCTTGGCGTTTTGTCTTTTGGGCTCCCTCCTCTTAGCTTTCTGCCCCCATCTCTCCTTTCATTCCCCTCCCTCCAGAAGAGGGAGGTCTCCTCTGGCTCCTGGTGGGCAAGCAGTCTGACCAGAACCCTAGACGCAGTCGGGTGGGGAGTGGGGCCGGGCCGGGAGGGGTTAGAGCCGGGCTCCAGTGAGAGTCCAGCCCTTCTCTATCTCAGCAGATCTCACCCCCCACCCGCCCCACCCTGCGGGAGGCGAGGAGATTCCGCCCAATCGCCCTGGAGGGCAAGGTACGATTTCCTGGTTATCCCAAGTCCTTGCTCAGTCAAAGCCAGGGTGGCTACCAGCCACAGTAGTGTGGTTTCTGCCCTGGTCCCCTGGTCCCCTAGCGTACCCATGCGTGCGTGTACACACACAGACACACACACACAGACACACACACACACACGCACGCACGCGCGCGCCATCCTCTTTCCCTCCGCCAGCCCCCCTTTCTTACTTAGCAACAACTCCCTGAATTCACAACAAACACGCCTGAGGGCTCCCGGTCCGACTAGGGAAAGCTGGAGGAAGCTGGGGACTGGGAGGAGGCGCTTCTCCTAGACCATTCCCAGGAGGGAGGGGCTTCTCATCCCCTCACCTCAACCCCCAACCTCTCCACTGAAGCCACCCCCCAAGGGACACCGAGGAAGTGGTCCTGCTCTCTACTGAGGAATGAAAGAGATGGGGAGCATTGGCCAGGTGTGGCTGAGCAGGTGGGTGGGGGGCAAGGCTGGGACTTCACCCTCACGGGTGAGTCCCACTTGACCTTTGACCCCCACCTGGGGCCTCTCACGAGCCGTAGTAACTCTTGGCAGGGGCTCTGTGCTGTTGTCTCGGTGACTAGCCTTGTGCCCTCCTCTGACCAGCAGGGACAAGGATGGGTGAGGAAGTAACGGACTGGAGTTGGGCGGGGTTGGGGGAGGCCGGAGAACTTTGCTCTGTCCTGGCAGCACAGGCCAGGCCAGGCGGGTACCTGGGTTGAGGGAGTGGGGAGCGGTGCTGTCTCTCTGATCTTCCCTGGGCAAGCCCCGGGCACATCAGGCATGGAGGGAGGATGTGAGGAGTGAAAGGGTGGGGCCTGGACACCCATGTTTTCTTTTGTCATCATTCAGAGGACTGATACTGTGGTGCATCTGGAGTATTGTGAAATGGCGCAGAACCCAGATGCCAGGGTGTCTGAATTCAAATCCTGCTTCTTCTGAAATTATGGGCCTTAGGCGAGTTATTTAACTTCTCGGCACCTCCCTTTTCTTATTGGGAAAGTGGGGATAATAAGAATACTTTCTTAGCAGATTGTTCTGACGATTAAATTAGATGATGCACGTGAAGCATTTAGGACTGGTGAAGTTACAAAGTAAATGCTCAATAAATGTTGGTGATCCTCCTCATTTTATTAGTCAGAGCTCTTCACAGGAACTTTTGATCCTCCCAGGGGTTTTAGCAAGGAAAGAATTGATAGTGAGAAGAGGGAGTGTGGGGGTGGGGAAGAGACAGCCTTTCCACACTCCAGATTCCTGGATTCTAATACCCCTCCAGATCCACTGTTTGCTGCTTCCGTTTCCCCATCGTTGGTGCCTGCTGACTTCTTGATTGCAAGTTTGCCAGGTAGCCAGGGGCCTGGAGAAGGCCCAGGGAGTTTAGAACACGTCTCCCTCGCTATCTTCAGGCTTCTCAGGGCCAGCCCTCCTCCCTGAGGCTGTTTGCTCAGTTCAGCTCCAGCACTCCTCCCACTGCCCCATCCCCTGCTGCTCTGCTCTCACCAGGCAAACAAGACATTCCGTCCTTAAATGGCTTAAATGGCCGCCTCCTCTCCTTCCTGGCCTAGGGGTCAGGGACCTGGCTTGGGGAGAGAAGTGTCAATGTGGAGCTGTGACCTGGATGGCAGCTGTTAGGAACGCCTCAGGGCCCTAGACCCCCGGATTCCCTGTGCCCTGCCTGGGCATTTCTCTGAGGGGCAGGGCCCAGGCCTATGATAATGTTGGGGAGCCCTGATGGGCCTGTCTGTCACCTGCTGGACACAGATGGTCAGGGAGGGGGCATCCTGAAGCCCAGAAGGGGAGTGGGGTAATATCAGCATCCACAGGGTCCAAGGGACACCTCCAGAATCCTTCCCTGAGCTGCAAGGGGGAGTGTGGACAGTGCTAGGAAAAGTTCTGCCTTAATCCTGTGTGCTGGCAAGGGAGAATGCTGAGTGGGGCCAGGCGGCCAGGGCTCCTATAGGCCCTGGGGTGAGAGTGGGTTGGTGGAGGGGCTGAGGCTTGGGAACTTCTGGATGAGGAGCCCAGGAGTGGGCGGCAGGGATGGGGTGCCCACAATGAGGTGGGGAAGCTATGCAGACAAGGTGGGTAAAATCTTCTGGGGACTAAGATGTGGTAGAAGTGCCTAGGATCCCAGGGCCCCTGGGTCTGAGGCCTGGACTTAGCTAGCAGGTGCTCTCTCTGGCTTGGTAGCAAGAGGGGTGGGCTGGAGCCCCTAGCTCTGCTTACCATGTTCCTCTGGATCCAGAGAGGACACCTCCCATCCATGGGCCTGGGGGATGAGGGCTCAGGGTCTGCCTGGGCCATGCCTCACTACTGGGCTGGCTATGCCTCCTGTGCCCAGCCCCTGGGGCCTGTTCCTTGGGCAGGCTGGGGCTATTTTTGGGATCGGGCTGGGGCTCTGGGGCCGGTTTCAGATGTTCCAACGTGAACAGGAGAAAATGGGAACAGATGGCTGGAGGGTTCCGATCAGTGGGTCCTGCTGGGCGCAGGTTATTTTTAGGGCCTTGTTAACCCTTTGGGGGCTTCTGGGGCCACCCTGAGAGATACAGCCCTCTCTAGTTGAGAAGAGAACAGGTTTTCTCCCTGGGCCCCCTACTTTCCAGAACTGCTTGTCAGTTGTTCTTTCTCTCCCGGACCCTTCCTTTGAGATCCATGGCAGGAGAGTAGGCTTAAGCTTTCTCCCAGCCCAAGTACTACAGGGTGACTGCCAAGGGGTAGGCAGGGAGAAGGGGACCTGGCAGAGGGGAGGCTGGCTCTCTTGAAGGGAAATCCCCCTTCACTTGCCTCCTGGACTTTTGAGACATGGTCCTGAGGCTAAGAGAGTGGACAGCTGCCCAGCCCCTCTCTGGGTTCATGCTCTGGATTTGAGTGTGTCGGTGAGCCCAGGATGCCCAGGAGTGTGCCAGCGGAGGGAGCTGGCCTCTGAGAGGAGGGCAGGGGAGGAGCCGAGTCTTTGTACTTGGTACCACTGATATGACACCCACGGGCCCTGTTCTCTTGGACACTCACAGGGAAAATATCTGGACAGTGCCTGCCTTTACCAAATGCCCACATATTTGGGTGCCATGGCAGGAGGTAAAGATAAGGACATCAAGGCCAGAAGTGGTTTGTTGAGGGCTGGTGTGTTTTAGGCATTCTGTTAGTTTCACTACTGTTACCTCACTCTATAAAATTATTCTCCTTTTGCAGATGAGGAAGCTGAGGCTCAGAGGGACAAAGGGAAGGACAAGGCCCCACAGATGAGAAGGGGCAGGGTGTGATTGACACTGTCTGACTACAAACTCAGTTTTTTGAGACAGAGTCTCGCTCTGTTGCCCAGGCTGGAGTGCAGTCGTGCATCTCAGCTCACTGCAACCTCCGCCTCCTGGGTTCAAGCAATTCTCTGCCTCAGCCTCCTGAGTAGCTAGGATTACAGGCGCCCACCACCATGCCCGGATAATTTTTGTATTTGTAGTAGAGACAGAGTTTCACCATCATGGCCAGGCGGGTCTTGAACTCCTGACCTCGTGATCCACCTGCCTTGACCTCCTAAAGTGCTGGGATTACAGGCGTGAGCCACCGCGCCTGGCCCTCAAACTCAGTTCTTATTCCACTGCATCATACTGCCTGCCAGGGCCCCAGCCCCAGAGGGTGAGGCCACCAGGCACCAGACCTCCTCTGGGAGCAGCTTTACTGAATGGGTGTGGGAGAGGAGGCCTGGGGACAGGGGACCCTGCCTGTCACTGCTCTCACAATCCCCTAAGCCTTTCTTGCCTGAGGGTGCCAGGACTGACACCAGAAACCCCGTGTGGCCTTCCTGTCTCCCCTGCAGAGGATCACAGGCATACATCCTGTCTCATCACCCCCACCCCTCCCGGCCTGGCCCACGTGCCCCTGCATCCTGGAGGGTCATGACAGTCTGGATGTCAATGTGGGCAGAGCTCGTGGGGCCTGCAGGTGCTGCTGGTGCCAAGAGTGTGGGCCATCAGGCGAGGTGAGGGGCCAGGAGGATGCCTCTGCCTCTGGCTGTACCTGGGGAGAGAGCAGAGCAGGCAGGCAGGCGGGCGGGCGCTGGGTGAGGTCCCACCGTGGTGCGCTTGGCTGTGCCAGCAGTCTGCTGCACTCCATCCTCCCACAATGGCCCCATTGTTCCCAGCAGCCAGGCAGTTTGGAGGAGGTTCCTCGGCCACCCCTACCCCCCTAAATACGGGCCAGATTAACCCCTTGGAGGACTGAGGCCAGGTGAGGGCCCACAGGGAGCTGTCTTGCCCATCTCTGCCTGTTCTGGGAACCCAGGCTTGAGAAGTTAACCTTCTACCCACGTGAACCCAGCACCACACCACCTCCTGAGATGGGAGTCTCCACAGGGTAGAGAGTGGCACCTGGATCGTCTCCTACCCCCACCCTGGTGCAGGTGCCAGGGGACAGGAAGTACCAGTGGGGCGGCGGGCAGAGACCAGATATATTTGGGCCGGTGGGGCTAATTCCAGCCACCACTGCCTGCCCTACTGGCTCCTGAGCTCCTTTCCTTCCTGTGAAACCAGAGCTAGGTTGGGCCTAGCTCAGGATTTCGGTGGATTTAAAGAGGCAGCACCATCCCTGCCAGCCTGGCTCCCTCCACCCTCCCCAGGTAGGGTCTGGGGCAGAGAGAGGACTGAAGAGCTTCTTGCTCCTCCCTTGCCCTGGGCTAACCCCTGGCCCTTGCCTCTGTTGGGGTACCAGGCTTTTGGCACTCCTCTCTCCCAGAGCCTTGGGCGGGTGGGGTGGGCGGGGGTGGGCTGTGGTTTCCTGTGTTGGTTGTTTGTGCCTGGCCCAGAGTGCCCGCCGCCTGCCTGGGCTTCCTGCCCTGTCTTGTTTCCTTGTGCCCCCCACCCCCTCTCCACCCCTCCCCCTGTGGGAGGGAGCAGCTGGGGATTGGGTAGCTGTCTTTGGGGGCACCCCACTGCCAGGCCATGATTGCTTCCCAAGGCCCGGCCACACTGACAAGGACCGACTGTAGGAGCCAAGAGAAGTGAGGTGACCTCAGGCCTGTCCAAGCAATGCCACTTGTCCGTTCAGGCTCCAGAAGGGACAGTGGGCCAGAATGGGCAAAACCGCCGATGGCCCCCCAGTACCCTGTTCAACGATCCCAGACTAGAAAGGTCTGGGACCAGGAGTTTCCATGGTCCTGTGGAGCTGGGGTTGTCTGACATTACCCTAGGGCTGCAGGTGGGGCGGGGCTGGAAACTCCCAGGGAAAACCTCCCAAGCAAAAATGGCTGATTTGCATGGTCTCCTTTGGCACAGGGTGGGGGGAAGTGGGGAGAGCTACTAGGAACCAGGGCCATGGGAAGGCCCCCTAAGCCTGGAAGTCCCCACATCGAGGGTCCCAGAGCAGCACCTTGGTCCTTGAGCAGATTTCCTGCTGGGCTAGGAATCCTTGACCTCCCCACCCGCTGAGTCACCACCTCAGGAAGAGGAAGTGACCTGAGTGGTGGAGAGAGCTTGTGAGGACTGAGGGGTCCTGACACCCAGGAGAAAGAGGATTTGGGACCCTGTCGTCTCGGGCGCTGTATCTCCCTGAGCCAGAGGCCGAGGATTTCTTTGGCCCTGTTGTCCCCAGCAGGGTCCTGAGCGCTCACGTCATCACAGGGGGCCCTGGCAGCACAGGAACATGGACCCTCCAAAACGTTTTCTTACTGCCTCTTTGGGGTGGTTTTGAGCTAGACAGTGACACTGGTGGGCCAGCTGGTGAGCCAGGCAGAGGCTCCCAACGTGGGGGCAGCTGGGAGCAGGCAGGTTGCCACTGGATGTGTGAACGCCTGCCCTACCTGTGGTAGTTGTGTGTGGAGCAGAGCCGGTGTGTGATACCTGGAGGCTCTGGGCATCTGAGCCTTCCTCAGCTCCCTCCCCCAGCTAAGATCAAGTCCACTTTAACCCTTAGCAACCCTTAGGCTGCTGGCTCCTACCCTCGCGTCACTCGGGGTGGGGGTGGCGGATGGGGGAGCGGATGGATATCTCAGGCCCTTTGTCAAGCCGCCTCCTCCGCTTCTCCGGGCACATTCATCCTCCTGGTATGCGCCTGGCCTTCCACTCAGGTGACTCGCACCTGCTCCCTGTTTGTGAGCTTGCTACCCCTCCCCACCTAACCCCCTAAGAGGGAGGCACGGCGATGTGTTCCCAGAGCCCCATCCCTTTGCTTTCTCGTACCTCAGGGGCCCCTGGCCTGGTACTAGGACGCCCCCTTCATTGGGTACTTTAAAATTGCATTGGGCTGGGATCAGCCCTCTTGGCTTCCCATCACCAGGCCTTCCAGGTGTCTTCGGAGACTGTGAGTGTGTGGAGGAGGAGGGGTCTTTGGGAGCTGGGGCAGACTCTTGAGGGGCAAAGGGGGGAGGTGTGAGATGGGAAAGTCCTGACTCATCCACGCTTGACTCAGCTCGCCCTGCGGCGGGGTGGGAGAGAGGGGGTGGAGTCCCGGAGGGGAGGGTGACTGGGAGAGTCTTCTGGGGAGGAGCCTAGGCCTGAACGGCCACTGGAGAGGACTGATTTTCTAATAGCCCCTTCCCAAATTCTCGCAGGTTCTCAATTTTTGAGGCTGTGAACATAGGTAGTGAGTGGCCCTTGCCCTGCCCCTCCCCCCTTATGGGGGTCCTGGGCACTGTGGCTGGAATGTGGGAAGCCCACCTATCTGATGCAGGCTCAGAGGAGCAGTCATGGCTGGGGTGGCGAAGTGGGGTCACTGCAGTGTCTGGAATGAGGGTCCCCACACTGCCACGTACTGGATATGTGACTCAAGGTCACATCAATTCCTTTTCCCAGTCCTCAGTTTCCTCGTTGAAATGGGGTCGATCCTTTTGAGAATCAGCGAGTTGGTGAAGGGAGAGCCTGAGATGCATGCCAGCCAGGAGCCTGCTCAGAGCCCTGGTGTCTCAGTGACTCCAGCCTCTGCCTCTGCTCTTCCCTGGTTGTGATGGAGAAGCTGGGGGTGGCGGGCTGCTTCCCAGGCAGGTCCTGGACTTTGGAACCTTCCCCCAGGAGCCTTCCTCCCCAGAGACACGGCTGGAGTGGCGAAGGCCGATGTGCCCTAGGGTTAAGTTGGGGTTAGACTCCCGCAGGGTGGCAGGTGGGGCCCCCCCCACCCCGAGGTCCCCGCCCAGCCTCCAGCAGCCCCGCAGGGAGCATCAGGAGTGTGCACCGGTGTCTGGCCGGGCCTGTCACCGGGACGAAGCTCCTGGGCCCAAGACTCCTCCCCTTTGACCGGGATCGGCTGCTGGAGGGCTGCTGGAGGGCGGGTAGGGGAGGCGAGGGGGGAGCCAGGGCTGGGGGCGGTTGGGTGAGGCCTCTGTGTTTGTGTAAGTCTGTTGCTGTATCTATGGCCCTGTGCGTGTTTCTTTGTGACTACCAGGCTCAACTTTCTTCGGCTCTCTTGTGGCCGGCCTCAGTCTTTTCATCTGTTCAATGAGTCCGGCGCTCCCACTCAGCCCTCGGGCAGCCCCAGTGTCTGCGCGTGCCCCAGGCTGTCTCCGCGGCTCCCGCTCCGGCCGGCGCTTCCCTGGCCTCCGGCGCGCCTCTAGCTTCCTGGGCTCCGTGCGTGTCTTTGTCTCCCTGTCCACGTGTGAGCTGTGAGTGTGTGTGAGTCAGAGTTCGGGTGTCTGTGGGTCTCTGAGCCTCTGCCGGCAGCACCCGGGGCTCGCCAAGCTCTTGCCGGTTGGCGCGCGCCCAGCCCCTGACGGGACTTGTCCGTGTGTCTGTCCGCGCGCTGGGCCTGGAGAAGCACGCTGCAGTCCTGTCCGCCTCCCGCTCGCTGCCTCGCTGGCTGTCGCTCGCTCGCTCTGCCTCTCCGCCCGGGCTCTGCCGAAGGGGGCGGGGTGGGGGTGCAGGGCGGGGGGAGGGGAGGCTCCTGCATTCTTGCGGTCGAGGAGGAATCCGAGCCAGCGTTACTGGTCTCCAGAAGAGCCCAGCTGCAGCCCCGGGGCCCCGCCAGGCCTCTCGCTGCCCGTCCGGGCCTGCTGGGATGGGCACGGGCTAGGCCTCGAGCTGGGGACGGGGCGGGGCGTGGCCCCCACCCCGGGCCCCCTCCACGGCTGGAGCGCTCTGGGGGTGGGGCGAGAGGGGTACCCCACCCTGGGTGAGGGGCGCGTCTGGGAGCAGGAATCCCTCAGGGGGCCATGGCAGACCTCACAGCCGCCCCACGCGGCACCTTTGCTACCTAGCCTTTTAGTGAATTCTGTCTCTGCCGCCCCGTCGGGGCGTAGGCTTGCTGGAGACTGCAAGCCCCCTGAGGGCAAGGTGCGGGAGGGATGGGGACAGGGCTGGCCTCCAGGATCGAGACCCCATCTCGTAATCCTCTTTTTCCAGTGCCACCCCACCCTATCCAGCTCCCTAGTCCCAGGGCTGTTGGGTCCTCCCTTCTCCCCTCCCCTCTGACACCCCCTCCCCAAGTCACGAGTTTTCTCTTTGGGGCTTGTTGCTGCAGTCCGTGCTCCAGTACCGAGTACCTGGCTGGGCCCTGGGCACGCACAGGGGCCGTAGCCCCACTGTGTGTGGGAGCCATGAGGATCCTGGCTAACAAGACAAGGTGTGTGGGTGTCGTGGCGGGCGGGATGTGTGTGTGTGGAGTGCGGGAAGGGAAGGGCCCAGTGGTGATGGGGCCCAAGCTGTGCTGGCCAGGAGAGGAGCCGCCCTGGGCACCTGGCTCCCAGGCCACCAGTGGGCTAAAGGGGGGTTAGCATGGGAAGGCCTGGCTTGAGGCAGGAGGCGCAGCCAGCCTTAGTGCCTGGGCCTGGGTGGGGGGCAGAGGGGACTGGCAGCCAGCTATGCTTGCGGCTTCTGGTCTCTTCTAGTTCTTCCCTCCTTAAAATGGTTTGAGCAGACCCCCTCCCACCCTACTGTGGGGTCCGAAGGCCGCCTCTGGCCTCAGTCTAGCTGGAGGTGGGAGCTGGAGTAGGGGGCGGTGCCTGCCTCCCTCCCCCCTCCCCGGAGAAGCCGGCAGACAGGGCCAGGCGGCAGCAGCAGGACAGCAGAGCTGAAATAAATCTGAGCTGGTGTGGAATGAGGGGGGATAAATATCCTCTCCCGTGATGTGATCTTTCCAGCGGCTATTAATAGGTCTCCGGGGAGGGGGAGGCGGCGGGGGGAGCGGGCTGGAGCTTAAAGGGCCCGCAGCCTAGGCTGTAGGAATCCTTGGCTTCAAGCTGCACTCCCCATCTGCTTGACACACCGCTCCCCTCCCCCTTTCCTCCTGCTTCTGCCTGCCTGCCTGGCCTGCCAGGCCCCCCTCCTCAGGCCTTCCCCTCCAGCTGTCTGGACCAGTGGGTACCACTCCCTGGTGTGCGTTTCCCCACTGTCCCTGGGGAATGAGACCGGGGCATGTGCAGTGACCCCAGGTCCTGTGGCCCTTCTCTGCTGGTGTTGGGACATATGGGAGTTGAGGTTTGAGGCCTTGGAAGGAGTCTGAAGACAGCAGATCTTATAAGAGAGGATGCTTAAGTCTGATACAGAGGACAGGGCCGCCACAGAAGCTTGCAGGCTGATGGATGTTTTGGGGCTGAGGTGGGCGAGTTCTGCCAACTCTAGGCCCTGGTTTCCTTCAAATTGTGGAGGCTGGGGGGTGGAGGGTTTCCCCATCTCCACTCCCCAAGGTAGATGAGGGCTTCAGCCCTTGTCTGAGGAAGCCATGGAGGGAGGTAGAGAATAGCTGGTGGTGGTCTTGAGATGCCACCCCTTCCCCCCACCCTCCTCCATTAATTAGGGGAGGCAGGATGGGGTAATTAAGTTCCAGGCATGCCTAGCCCCTAGCAAGGTTAACTTTTCACATCTCTCCTACCTTCTCCCAGGTTACCCCACCCCAGGAGGAGAGAAGCTCCAGGGAGCCCGCCGCTGTCCCCCCGCGGCCATTGCCCCCCTGCCCCAGCCAAGCCAATGCACCCAGAAAATAAATTGACCAATCATGGCAAGACAGGGAATGGCGGGGCCCAATCTCAGCACCAGAATGTGAACCAAGGACCCACCTGCAACTTGGGCTCGAAGGGCGTGGGGGCGGGAAACCATGGGGCCAAGGCCAACCAGATCTCGCCTAGCAACTCAAGTCTGAAGAACCCCCAGGCAGGGGTGCCCCCTTTCAGCTCGCTCAAGGGCAAGGTGAAGAGGGAACGGAGTGTGTCTGTGGACTCTGGAGAGCAGCGAGAGGCTGGGACCCCATCCCTGGATTCAGAGGCCAAAGGTACCCCATTTCCTCATCCCTAAGACCCTAGCATCTCCGATAGTCCCAGGCTCAGATGTTCTGGGAGATCACCGCTCTGCCCCCTGCTTGTCCAGTCCTCATCCCACGTTCTTCAGTGTTTCTGCATGGCTACCTTTCAACACCCACCAACCAGATCATTTGGGATTGGGGTTGGCCATGGTGCCACCCATGGAGGGGCCACAGAGAGTGGTCGGACTTCTGGACCCCTTCCCCTCCTGCTTTCCCACCAGTGCTCCAGAGGGGGAGAGGGAGGTGCCATGGAGTGAGGAGCAGACCTCAGACCCACACACTTCCAGGAGCCTCCATATCCCCGCTGGTGGGAGCCCTTTGGGAGCAGGCACCGGGGCCTGGAAGAGTAGCAGCAGCTCCCCCTCCCCTCCAGCCCTAATTAGAACCAGTTGTGGTTGGGGATTATGCTGTACTTGGTGTTGGGGGGAGGGGAGACAGGCATGGGGCTATAGAGAGAAATCAGAAACAAATGGTGTTGTGGTGGGGGCCAAGGGCTGGTGAAGTGCCCACCATGGCCTGGGCAGTGCCCTCTAGGGTGGGGCATCTTAGAGAATAGGTCTGGGAGGGACCCTGGGTATGGGAGAATAATGGGGCCTCTGGGCACTCACTCTTTCCTCCGTCCTGCCTGGGCAGAGGTGGCGCCACGGAGTAAGCGGCGCTGTGTGCTGGAGCGGAAGCAGCCATACAGTGGGGACGAATGGTGCTCTGGACCGGACAGTGAGGAGGACGACAAGCCCATTGGGGCCACCCACAGTGAGTGCCTGTCGATGCCAGGGTGCTGTAGCCCGTGATGTTCCTGGGGGATGGACTTGAGAGGACTGAGCCTGGGAAAGAAGTGAGGACCGGGAGCCCTGGATTTTTCTCTCCCATCCTACCTCTCAGACTCTGTCCCTCCCTACACTGCAACAGCCTCACCTCTGCCTTCCAGGTGCTCAGTGGCCCCCTCTCCCTAGGGACCCTAGGTGGGGCAGAGTGGAGTGGCCTCCTTCCTGGTCACATCACCTACACCTCTACCTGTGAATTCCTGGCCTATGCTGCCACCTACTGGTTAGTGGAGGGAGGGCTGTGAAGCGTCCGGCTCCCAGTGTCCCTGGGAGTCGGACAGTTGACTCTGCTGTGCAAAGCCCTGCTAAGCCTGGGTGTGAGCTGCCACTTGGCTGTGTCTTTGGTGCCCTTCCCTAACCTCTAATTGACTCCTGGCAAGTACCCAGGGTGTGTCACCAGGACAAGAAGTGGGTGTGGAGGGATGCTCTGATTCTTTTATGGATCCGCCTATATTTTGGCCTTCCATGAGTGATGGGGGAGAGCCAGACGTAACCCCTGCCCCTGGGAAGCTTGTACACATTTTTTTTCCCTCAAAGTTTACATCTTTTTGAGGAGAGAGACATAAGAAACTAGCCAGAGAGGCTGGGTCTGGTGGCTCTCACCTGTAATCCCCAGAATTTGGGGAGCTGAAACCGGAGGATTGCTTGAGCCCAGGAGTTCAAGAACAGCCTGGCCAACATAGGGAGACCCCATCTCTAAAAACAGAGAGAGAGAGAGAAAGAAAGGAAAGAAGTAAAGAAAGAAGAAAAAGAAACTAGCCAGAGACTATTAAATTGTGAACTCCTTGAAGGCAGGGACCATAGAAAGAAGAAAGAAAAGAGTACGTTGGCTACTTTGCTACTCTGTTTGATTTAATCCTCACAACAGCCCTGTGAGGTCAGTGTTATCATGATGCCAATTACAGAGGAAGAAAGAGTCAGCAAATGTTCTGGAGTGAGCAGACTATGTCTGTGACAGGGGTGCAGAGGGTCAAATACCAAACCTCTACAGCTAGCTGGAACCTCACGGACCATCCTGTATCAGTTCTCTCTCCTCTGTGGGACTAACCTGGTGGTCGCCAAGCCTCTGGCTGAACCCTTTGATGACAGAACCCTTTACTGCCTCCCAGACCAGACACCTCCTGCCGTAGCCATCACCTCCAGTTCACTTATGTCACATCAGACTGCACCATTGTAGAAACTTTGTGAGTTTTATATATTTATTGTTTAGAAACAGGGTCTCTCTCTGACACCCAGGCTGGAGTGCAGTGGTGTGATCACAGCTCACTGCAACCTCAAACTCCTGAGCTCAAGTGATCCTCCCACCTCAGACCCCCAAGTAGCTGGGGCTCAGGCATGTATCACACCTGGCTAATTTTTGTATTTTTTGTAGAAACAGTCTTGCCATGTTGCCCAGGCTGATCTTGAACTCCTGGTCTCAAGCGATCCTCTTGCCTTGGCCTCCCAAAGTGCTGGAATCACAGGAGTGAGCCACCGTGCCTGGCAAACATAGGGAAATACAAAGTAGAAATTGCTAACATCCCATACTCAAGGCGACCATTGTGACTATTTTAGTCGTACTGCCCTTAGATTCTTTTATTTATTTATTTATTTATTTTTGAATCGGAGTTTCACTCTTGTTGCCCAGGCTGGAGTGCAATGGCACGATCTTGGCTTACTGCAACCTCTGCCTCCTGAGTTCAAGCAATTCTCCTGCCTCAGCCTCCCGAGTGCCATCCACCTGACTCTTTTTTTTTTTTTTTTTTTTTTTTTGAGACAGACTTAATATATGTTTGCCAGGCTGGTCCATGGGACAATCCTCCTGGGTTCAAGTAATTCTCCTGCTTCAGCCTCCCAAGTAGCTGGTATTACAGGCATGCGTCACCACGCCTGGCTAATTTTTGTATTTTTAGTAGAGGTGGAGTTTCACCATTATGGCCAGGCTGGTCTTGAACTCCTGACCTCAAGTGATCCACTCACCTCGGCCTCCCAAAGTGTTGGGATTATAGGCATAAGCGACCGTGCCCGGCCTGCCCTTAGATTCTTAAAGAGTTCTTACTGAGGGGCGATAGAACATAGACATTGACAGGACTAGTTCTGCCATTAGGGTGCCTTGGTTTGCAACTCAGGTTATTTCTGTAAATTTGGGAAAGGGCCTCAGTTTCCTCATCTGTAAAAATATTATTTATCTCATAGGGTTGGTACGAGGAGTAAATGAGGTTATACATGTAACATATTAGCTTTTATCATTGTTATTGTACTAGAAAGTTCCTTGTTGGACTAAGCCCTGCCTCTCTCCCCATAGCTTGTATCCAAGAGCCCCTCAGCAGCCTTCACACATTGAGGTCAGCTCTCAAGCTCCCCCGAAAATTTCTGGCTCTGCTCTTCTATGTAAAATTGGATAGATAGGGTCCAGAGCAGGGCCGTTTTGGGATGGGTCCATCAGAGAAGAAGGTGGAGAAGAAACTTTTTCCAAAGAGGGCAGCCTGACACTGAGCCCAGTGAAGGTGGTCACTGCCCTGGCTGGGTGGAGACAGCTTCAGGCAATTTGTCTCCCATTAACTGAGAATGCTGGTACTCACTGTCTGCGGGCCAGGCGCTGTGACTTGCTTTTCTTGGCATGCGAATGGGCCTACCCACTCACCTAGACCCGTTGTAGATTTTTTTCTATGCTAAGACTTACAGTCAAGTGTATAACCATGGAACAAAACTTCCCTTGGTGCTGAGGGTAGCTGGTCTGTCTTGAGAGTGTTTCCAGTATGTCCTCTTTTTCTGTTTCTTTTTTCTTTCTTATTTTTATTTTTATTTTTTTGAGACAGTCTTGCTCTGTCACCCTGGCTAGAGTGCAGTGGCGTGATCTCGGCTCACTGCAACTTCCACCTCCTAAGTTCAAGCAATTCTCATGTCTCAGCCTCCTGAGTAGCTGGAATTACAGGCATGCGCCACCATGCCCAGTTAATTTTTGTATTTTTAGTAGAGGCAGGGTTTCACCATGTTGGCCAGGCCGGTCTTGAACTCCTGACCTCAGGTGATCCGCTCGCCTCTACCTCCTAAAGTGCTGGGATTACAGACGTGAGACACCGCTCCCGGCTCTCTGTTTTTCAAATGGATTTTTTTAGTCTGTGACATTAATTTAAACTTACGGTTAAAAATATATTTCTTTGACCTGCCCCCTGTGCAAGGAGGAGGTTAGTATTTTACATTTTATAGATGAAGAAACCGAGGCTTAGAGAGATGTCTGGTTCATAAAATCACAAAGTCAGTTAGTGGTGGGGCTAGAGTGAAAAACCATCCATCATTTGAATCATCAGCTTGTGCACCCTCTCTGCCTTCTCCCCAACTGGGTCACTAAACTGTGTGCACATACACTTACCCAGTATGAGGGGCAGCAGCAGAGCTCAGAGCAGAGCTTCAGAGTCCCTGCCCTGGGTTCAGTTCTGGCTCAGCACTGACTGGCTGTGTAACCGTGGGTGAGGAACTTATTTCCTCCTTTGTTAAGTGGAGTGTGTGACACGTGCCTCCCAGGGTGTGTTGATGAGATGAAATCACACCTGTTAAGTCCCCAGCAGAATGCCAGGCCCATGGGAGCCTATGGAAAGGACACATTTTCTCTGTCCCTGCTCTCCACATGATCACCACTCTTGCCATCGTGGAAACCAGCCTGGTGAGAACACCAGATAGTGACATCAAATGTCCCTGTGGGCATGAGCTGTAAGGCTGTGAGCATCAGTGGGAGGGGGCATCAGCTGGTCCTTCTTGCGTCTGGACCGCTTAGCCCCTTTCCCTCTCCTCTCTCCTCCTGCAGATTGTAATGTAGCAGACCCAGCCATGGCGGCCCCACAGCTGGGTCCCGGCCAAACCACCCAACTGCCCCTCAGCGAGAGCAGCGTGCCAGGCGCCCCGCACGGCCCTCCTCCTGGCCTTCGGCCTGATGCCCCTGGGGGCGGGGGCGGGGGCGGGGTCGTCCCCGGAAAGCCTCCCTCGCAGTTCGTATATGTCTTCACCACCCACCTGGCCAACACGTAAGTGCCTGGTGGGCAGGCCAAGTCTCTCTCTCTCTCTGCCCAGCACCTCTCAGCCTGGGGTTCCGAGGGAGCCCCGTGCAGGGGCAGGGTGGGGTGGGTGAGGGTGGGGCTCCCTCCCGCTCACCTCTCTGAGCTGGCGGTGCCCCCGCTCTGTGCAGGGCTGCGGAGGCAGTGCTGCAGGGCCGGGCCGACTCCATCCTCGCCTACCACCAGCAGAACGTGCCCCGGGCCAAGCTTGACCAGGTGAGCGTGGCGCCTCTGTGAGCAGCAGGACTGGGCGGAACATCCCCTTACCTGTCTTATGCTCTCTTTGTCCTTCTGCAGGCCCCTAAAGTGCCCCCCACCCCAGAACCGCTACCCCTGAGCACGCCATCAGCGGGCACCCCGCAGTCCCAGCCACCTCCACTGCCACCGCCACCCCCGGCCCCTGGCAGTGCCCCACCTGCTCTGCCCCCAGAGGGGCCTCCTGAGGACAGCAGTCAGGACCTGGCCCCCAACTCGGTGGGAGCTGCCAGCACAGGTGGTGGGACTGGGGGCACCCACCCTAACACCCCGACGGCTACCACCGCCAACAACCCTCTGCCTCCTGGAGGAGACCCCAGCAGTACTCCCGGCCCTGCCCTGCTGGGGGAGGCAGCCCCCCCTGGAAATGGGCAGCGCAGCCTGGTGGGCTCAGAGGGCTTGTCCAAAGAGCAGCTGGAGCATCGGGAACGGTCCCTCCAGACGCTGCGAGACATTGAGCGACTGCTGCTCCGCAGCGGAGAGACTGAGCCCTTCCTCAAGGGGCCCCCAGGAGGAGCGGGTGAGGGGGGCCCACCAGCACAAGCCCCCCCTACCCCCCAGCAGCCACCCACAGCCCCTCCCAGCGGGCTGAAGAAGTACGAGGAACCCTTGCAGTCCATGATTTCACAGACACAGAGCCTAGGGGGCCCCCCGCTGGAGCATGAAGTGCCTGGGCACCCCCCGGGTGGGGACATGGGGCAGCAGATGAACATGATGATACAGAGGCTGGGCCAGGACAGCCTCACGCCCGAGCAGGTGGCCTGGCGCAAGCTGCAGGAGGAGTACTACGAGGAGAAACGGCGGAAAGAGGAACAGATTGGGCTGCATGGGGGCCGCCCTCTGCAGGACATGATGGGCATGGGGGGCATGATAGTGAGGGGGCCCCCGCCTCCTTACCACAGCAAGCCTGGGGATCAGTGGCCACCTGGAATGGGTGCGCAGCTGCGGGGGCCCGTGGATGTTCAAGATCCCATGCAGCTCCGGGGCGGACCTCCCTTTCCTGGGCCCCGTTTCCCAGGCAACCAGATACAACGGGTGCCTGGGTTTGGGGGCATGCAGAGTATGCCCATGGAGATGCCCATGAATGCCATGCAGAGGCCCGTGAGGCCAGGCATGGGCTGGACCGAAGACTTGCCCCCTATGGGGGGACCCAGCAGTTTTGCCCAGAACACCATGCCCTACCCAGGTGGGCAGGGCGAGGCGGAGCGATTCATGACCCCCCGGGTCCGTGAGGAGCTGCTGCGGCACCAGCTGCTGGAGAAGCGGTCGATGGGCATGCAGCGCCCCCTGGGCATGGCAGGCAGTGGCATGGGACAGAGCATGGAGATGGAGCGGATGATGCAGGCGCACCGGCAGATGGATCCTGCCATGTTTCCTGGGCAGATGGCTGGTGGTGAGGGCCTGGCAGGCCCTCCCATGGGCATGGAGTTTGGTGGAGGCCGGGGCCTCCTGAGCCCTCCCATGGGACAATCTGGGCTGAGGGAGGTGGACCCGCCCATGGGGCCAGGCAACCTCAACATGAACATGAATGTGAACATGAACATGAACATGAACCTGAACGTGCAGATGACCCCGCAGCAGCAGATGCTGATGTCGCAGAAGATGCGGGGCCCTGGGGACATGATGGGGCCCCAGGGCCTCAGTCCTGAGGAGATGGCCCGGGTTCGGGCCCAGAACAGCAGTGGCGTGATGGGCGGCCCGCAGAAGATGCTGATGCCTTCACAGTTTCCCAACCAGGGCCAGCAGGGATTCTCTGGGGGCCAGGGACCCTACCAAGCCACGTCCCAGGACATGGGCAATACCCAAGACATGTTCAGCCCTGATCAGAGCTCAATGCCCATGAGCAACGTGGGCACCACCCGGCTCAGCCACATGCCTCTGCCCCCTGCGTCCAATCCTCCCGGGACCGTGCATTCAGCCCCAAACCGGGGGCTAGGCAGGCGGCCTTCGGACCTCACCATCAGTATTAATCAGATGGGCTCACCGGGCATGGGGCACTTGAAGTCGCCCACTCTTAGCCAGGTGCACTCACCCCTGGTCACCTCGCCCTCTGCCAACCTCAAGTCACCCCAGACTCCCTCACAGATGGTGCCCTTGCCTTCTGCCAACCCGCCAGGACCTCTCAAGTCGCCCCAGGTCCTCAGCTCCTCCCTCAGCGTCCGTTCGCCCACTGGCTCGCCCAGCAGGCTCAAGTCTCCTTCCATGGCGGTGCCTTCTCCAGGCTGGGTTGCCTCACCCAAGACGGCCATGCCCAGCCCTGGGGTCTCCCAGAACAAGCAGCCGCCTCTCAACATGAACTCTTCCACCACCATGAGTAACATGGAACAGGGTGAGTCAATGGCGCAGGCAGGCAGGTGCTGAGCAGTGCGTCTATGCTGGGGCTGGGCAGTGAGTGAGTAATGGCCTCTGTACCAGGGGACCAGAGGTGGCTGGGTCTGCTCACAGGGCAGATGATGACATTTGTAGGCTTTCTCAGGGGGTACCATGTGAGTCTCCCAGGCATTTTGAGTGATCGAACTTGGGGCCTGGGATCTTCCCCTTGCCTGGGGCCCTGAGGCTGCAGGGATTCCTTGAAGACTGGTGGGCTCTGGAGATAGGGGGGCCTGTGGGTGTGTCTGAAGGACCAGGTGATTTGGGGAACTGACCTCTTCCTAAACCTCCCCGATATCCACAGCCGAACTCATCTGCCCCTCCCCAGTCACCCCTGCTCTCTTTGTCTCCCCATTTCTGTAGGTACCCTCCCGCCTAGCGGCCCCCGGAGCAGCTCCTCAGCACCTCCCGCCAACCCTCCCAGCGGCCTCATGAACCCCAGCCTACCATTCACTTCCTCCCCAGACCCCACACCTTCCCAGAACCCCCTGTCACTGATGATGACCCAGATGTCCAAGTACGCCATGCCCAGCTCTACCCCGCTCTACCACAATGCCATCAAGACCATCGCCACCTCAGACGACGAGCTGCTGCCCGACCGGCCCCTGCTGCCCCCCCCACCACCACCGCAGGGCTCCGGGCCAGGTGCGAGGACAGGCCAGGGCCCCAGGGAGGCCAGCTGGTGTGGGCACTGGGAGCGGGGAGCACAGCTGTGGTTGTGCTGGCTTTTCTGTGCTTCTGAAGGCCCTGGGCGTGGGGGTGGAGGCTCAGGGATGCTGTTCCCACTCACTGGAGTCATTAGTGAAACCCAGCCCAGAGCACTCGAGTGGTCTTTCCAACACCTGGTAGTGTGTCTGGCGAACTGGGCCAGAACTTGATCTCTTGGTTTCTAGCTTCAATGCCTCCAGTCCCTTCCCTCCCAGCCAGGGGAAGCCAGTGGTGAAAACTCCGACCCCTGGCACCCCCTGGCTTGGGAGTGGGGAAGGCCTGAGCCCTGTACCCTCCCCGAGCTGGGCGCACCATGCCTGACCCCCTGTCTTCTATTCCCTACAGGGATCAGCAACAGCCAGCCCAGCCAGATGCACCTGAACTCAGCCGCTGCCCAGAGCCCTATGGGCATGAACCTGCCAGGCCAGCAGCCCCTGTCCCATGAGCCCCCGCCCGCCATGCTGCCCTCCCCCACCCCTCTGGGCTCCAACATTCCACTGCATCCCAACGCACAGGGGACAGGGGGGCCCCCTCAAAACTCCATGATGATGGCCCCAGGGGGCCCCGACTCCCTGAATGCCCCCTGTGGCCCGGTGCCCAGCTCCTCCCAGATGATGCCCTTCCCCCCTCGACTGCAGCAGCCCCATGGTGCCATGGCCCCCACTGGGGGTGGGGGCGGGGGGCCTGGCCTGCAGCAGCACTACCCGTCAGGCATGCCCCTGCCTCCCGAGGACCTGCCCAACCAGCCGCCAGGCCCCATGCCTCCCCAGCAGCACCTGATGGGCAAAGCCATGGCTGGGCGCATGGGCGACACATACCCACCGGGTGTGCTCCCTGGGGTGGCATCAGTGCTGAACGACCCCGAGCTGAGCGAGGTGATCCGGCCCACCCCAACGGGGATCCCCGAGTTCGACTTGTCGAGGATCATCCCCTCTGAGAAGCCAAGCAGCACCCTCCAGTACTTCCCCAAGAGCGAGAACCAGCCCCCCAAGGCTCAGCCCCCCAATCTGCATCTCATGAACCTGCAGAACATGATGGCGGAGCAGACTCCCTCTCGGCCTCCCAACCTCCCAGGCCAGCAGGGCGTCCAGCGGGGGCTCAACATGTCCATGTGCCACCCCGGACAGATGTCCTTGCTGGGCAGGACAGGCGTGCCCCCACAGCAGGGGATGGTGCCCCATGGCCTGCACCAGGGGGTCATGTCCCCTCCACAAGGCCTCATGACCCAGCAGAATTTCATGCTGATGAAGCAGCGGGGCGTGGGGGGCGAGGTCTACAGCCAGCCGCCCCACATGCTCTCCCCACAGGGCTCCCTTATGGGCCCCCCGCCCCAGCAGAACCTCATGGTGTCCCACCCCCTTCGGCAGCGCAGTGTGTCCCTGGACAGCCAGATGGGCTACCTCCCGGCGCCAGGCGGCATGGCCAACTTGCCCTTCTAGAAGTCGCTGCCGGGGCTGGAGCCGGGGCAATGTTGCAAATATGATAACCTTAACAAAGTTCTTCCCCTCAATGTTGGGATGGCCTGGGTCGTGGGGTGGGGTGGAGGGGGTGGGAGGGGGCTTGTGTAGGGAGTGGCATTTGTGGAAACCAGATGTGCTGGCAGCTTAGGGGGAAGTGGCAGAGTGGGGTGGGGAATTTTGGTTTGGGGTTGGTTCCATTTCGGCCACCAGGACTGCCCCTCCCCTACTCCTCCCAATTCCTATGGAGCCTCTCTATTTTACCTCTTTCCCTGCATCCCTGCACCCACCGCGCCCCCTTCAGCTATGCTTTGGAGTCCTGGATGGGAATCTGGGGGGAGAGAGGAAGGACAGGTCAGGTCTCCCCCAGCCCCTTCTGCTCCTGTCTCCTCGTGTTCACATTGCTGGAGCTCCACCTCCCTCTTGGTTTCTGTGTACCGGCCCATTTTCCTTCTGTCTTTACCTGCTTCGTATCCTTTCCCTGCTGATGTGGCTGACCCCTCTCCCACCCCTCCCTGCAGGCGGCTGGCCAGGTGGGCAGGTGCCAGCCGGAGCTGTAAATAGAGCGCTGCGCTTTTGTGCTGGTTTGTGCGTGTGCTGTATTTCTGTGTTTTGATAGAAGTCACACAAAAAAAAAAAGGATAAAAGAAACCCTTCCCCCTTCTTCAAGTTATTGCTCCCTCCATTCCCCTGGACCCAGGGACGTGCAGCCCTACACGCCACCCACTGTTTGCAGTGTCTCTGGGTCCCTAAGGGATACCATTCCTGTCCCCTCCCCAAATGGTAAAATGACGTAAATGACCCACTCCTAAACTGAGGTCAGACCACCTAGGCTTCCACCTGGTGAGCCCCAGCAGGGCTGAGATCCCCAGGGCGGCAGCCTGTCCGCTGCTGAGTGATTCAGGGAGAACATGTGTGCACGTGCATGTATGTTTGCCCACACCGGTGACACGGGGCCCTGGCTTCCCACTTTGGATGCCCGGGCATCCGCTGCTGCTACATCTTAGCCAGAACTTGAAGTCTTTTGTCCCAGTTTGGGATGAAGGAAAGGAGGAAGAGGCGGTGGCTGTGTGGCCCCCTTGAGTGGAGCCATGGAAGGGGTGGCATGGTGCCACTGGGGCCTGTGGTTGCAGTAGCCCTGGACCAGGTAACCTCCAGGGCCCTGACTTTTCCAGAGGCTGCTGCCACCTACTTCTTTTCAAAGAAGGGGGAGAACAGTTCGTCTGGGTCAGTGCACCTCCCCTCCAGTCTCCACCCCCTGAGGATGGAATCGGGGAAACTGCATCCTGCCGCCTCCTCTCTGCCTGCCCACTCACCGGCAAGGTTGTCCCTCTGCCCAGGGCTCAGGGCCATGTACCAGATCTGTCTGTGCCCACCCAGGCACAGCCACTGCCTCCCCCTCGGCTCCCTGCTCCTCCCCAGGAGAGCTCCCTATCCGCCTTTGGTCAGAGCTGAAGCCATATACGACTGGGTGTTTGTCCCCTACTTTGGCCCCAGGAGTACAAAACTTCTCCTTTTCTCACTTCCTTTCCTGCCTCGGGAGGTGGCAGGGCAGTTCCCTGGCTGAGGCCTTTTGCGCCCCACCTCCAGGACCAAGGGCCATTCTAGACAGGGTGTCTTCTACCAGGACCCGTCCCTAGCCTTCCTGGCCTGGAGGGCCTGGTCTCGCACTGGCAGCTGTAATACAAAGGGAACTCGCCCCACTTCTCCCAGCCTGGTGCTGTCCTCTCGGCCCACCATCGGCCAGGTCCAGCGCTTCCTCTGGGGCTGACAACAGGCCCCTGACTCACCCCGGTCACCTCCCAGGGGCCATGGCCAGGGCCTCTGTGTTTGGGGGGCCACTTGCCCTTCATCCTGCCAGGCGCTTTGCCCGCCCTGCCTCAGCCTGGGCCCTGTGCCCTTGAGCCCTCCACCCCTGGCCCAAGACCCCCCAAACTGTCTGACTCTGTGTTTCCTGCCCTGAGGAGAGAGGAGTCAGATCACAGCGGGCCGAGTGCCCTCTCCGTCCCCTCTCCTCCCACCCGTGCCACAGGCCAGCCTACTCTTCCCTCCATCCATGGCCATACCCCCAGCCATTTTGTACCATTATATAAATATATATATAAATATAAATATATAAATACAATATGTGAAGACATCTTCTTGGTTTTTATTTTGAAACAATTTTTAGGCTTGTTCCGGGGGTCTCTGTGCTGCCTGTACTGTATTGACCTGTTTTATAGGTGCCTTTTTATTAAAAAGAAAATTCAAAATCCAGCCTCTTGCCTCTTTGCCTCTGCTTCAGACTCCTCCATCGATTACCCAGCTTGCTAGGAGATACTCAGAGAAAAAAGGGGCATCTTAGGGCTTCCTCGTTGTTCTGCCGTGAAGACACGCTCCCCTGAGCCACAGCTGTTACTTCCCCAGTGGGGCCTCCCAAGGAGCTTGGCTGCTTGGCTGGAGTGGGACAAGGGCAGGGTCCCTGACTCCCCACCCGATCAAAGGCTGGGGAGGTGGGAGGGAGCGCCGGACGGGCCTCCCACACCCCAGGTGAGCAAACAAGCACAGAGCAGCTTCCTGCGGTTCCATCTGAGTGACATCCTCACAGGGGCAGGGCACGGCTTCCTGGGGCCTGGGGACTTCCCTGCCTCAATGTGTTTCTTAAACTTCCCTGCCTAAGGTGATGCCACGGAGGAGATGGTTGAGATGACTCCCACAGGCCCCTTCCAGTCCACCTTTCTGCATTCCGACTCTGAGTTTCCTCGGGTCTGTAGCTTATGGGAAGGGAGTGAGGAGGGGACAAGCCAGCCTCCTTCCCCATCAATGCCCACAACCTCCCATCCCCTGGATCCAGCCACCCTAGGAGTTCTCCACCCCACTCCATCTCGCCTGGTGGAGGGGACCGCCGGGTTGGATTGATCTGTCTCCCTCCTTGGGGTTCAGGAAGAAAGCTCTTTTCTTTCCTCTGTCGGGTTTCTTTCTTGCTTCTTGGCCTTCACGCTTCCTCAGGTCACTGACTGGCCTCCAAGGCACCTAGAGTCGGCCCTGCCTGCAGACCACCCAGGATCTGGTGACATGGGGTGGACCCAGCGCTGTTTCGGTCAGAGCCAGGGGCAGCTACCTGAACTCAACCAGTCTGAGCCTTCTGCTTGGTCAAGATGACTGCAGGCTTGGGGGCCTGGCAGAATGTCTGTGTTTTTAGGGACTGAGTTTCTGAAGGCCACACTCTGCTGCCAGCTGGCCTTTCCTCAGCCTTAACCCCCACTCATCCCCTAGTGCTCAGCTTCTGGCTTGGTTTGACAGGTGGGCAGGAGGAGAGAGGGGAAGCTGTGGAGGTCAGCAGCCCCTAAGCTGATGGAGTGTGTTCTGGGAGGGGCAGGCGCTCTCTGTTGGCAAGGGCAGAAGTAGAAGTTGTTTCTTGAGCATTGGATGATTAGGATGGGAGGTGCGTGAGGTTCTCTCAGCCCAAGGGGGTGCAGATGGATAGAGACAGCCTTCACTGTGCCTTCGAGCTGCTTTCCGCTCCCTGGGCTCCAGCCTAGCCCCAGGGCTGGCAGAAGAGCTGGCAGGGACGTTCTAGAAATGGGGGTTGGTTCCTCTAGCTACCCCAGCTGAGGATACTCCTAGGACACTCTTAGCCATGGTGAGCCCTTAGGATCCCAGCTCCTGTTGGAAGGAGCATCTAGCATCACTGCATGCCCCAAGGAAAAGCAGCAATAAAGGGGGACACTGGGACCTAGAACGTGGTGAGGGAGGTGGCATTCTCTGACTCAGAGAGACTGCTCTTGCGCCAGCTAGGGAAGAGATGGCACAGGGAGGCAGGGCCGGTACAGCCCAGCTTGGTCAGGAGCCGCGACAGGTCACTGCGGAACTTCACGCCAGCGAAAGTGTAGAGCATGGGGTTGAGGCAGCAGTGGGCCAGCCCCAGGAACTCACACATGGTGATGGCCACGGGGAGAGAGCCATTCAGCTTGCAGGTATTGTCCACGGCCTTCAGCCTCGCCAGGGTGTCCAGGAAGATGACGATGTGGTAGGGTGACCAGCAGAGGAAGAAGATGCTCGTCACCAGGATGGCCACCCTGACTGCCTTCTGCCGCTGAGGGCGCCGCTGGGCCTGGCGCAACCTGTGCACTACCCCCACGTAGCACCAGCCCATCACCAGCATGGGCAGCAGGAATCCCGCCACATGGTAGAGGAATCGGGAGGTGAACCAGGCATGCGTTTCGGCTTGGTTCTCTTGGGAGAAGGTGCAACGTGGCAGGGAGTTGTTGTGATGGGCTTGGCTGACTTTGGCGAAGAGAATCTCTGGCAAGGCAAAGAGGAAGCCCACCAGCCAGATGGTCCCACAGGTGATGTGGATGGAGAGGAGGCGGCGGTGGCGGTAGGCATGGACGGCATGGACAATGGCCAGGTAGCGGTCCACGGCGATGCAGGCCAGGAGCAGGCTGCTGCAGTAGAAGTTGACTTTGTGCAAGGCAATCACAGTTTTGCAGAGGAAGGTCCCCAGGACCCAGCCCACAGAGCCCTCCGCCACGGCAAAGGGCAAGATGAAGACCAGCAGGAGGTCGGCCACAGCCAGGTGGAACAGGAAGGTCTCCGTGGAGCTGCGTGTCTGCCGGTGCCGCTCTAGGATCACCAGCACCAGGACGTTGCCGATCACGCCCAGGAGGAAGATGAGGCTGTAGGCCACGGGCACGAACACGGCCTTGAAGGAGGCCATGAGGGGCCCCTCTGTGGCGGGGCAGAGATGATTTTCCACCAGGGAGGTGTCGTTATAGTTGTCAAATCTGTCCAATTCCCAGAACTGCAAAGGCAAGGAGACGGGAGGGTGAGGACCTGAGGACCTGTCTTTCCTTTCTGAGAGGAACTCTAGCTCTCTTGGAGGTTTTTCCTACGTAGGGCCCACTGCCTAAATGTGAAGTTTCAAATTTCAATTTTGAACAAATCACTTTGTCTTTTCCAACTTCAGTTTTTCGCCTGTCAAAGGGACCGCATTCCTTAGAGTGGTGGTGCAGATGAAGGGAGGCGTGCGGGTGGCCGAGCTTTGTAAGTGCTGAAGGGTTGGACCCCATAAGTCAGCTTGTGTTTTTGGGTCCTCATGTATGGAAGCCTGCAGCCTTGGGGGCTGGAGTCACAGGACTTCAATTTGGGGAGTGGACCTGCTTGGTACAAGGACACATCTGTTCCAGTTCTGAGCAGAACAGTCGGACACTGCAACTTAGCATTGTGCTGGGGGCTGGGGGCGGGCAGATGCTGACGTGGGCTGCAGGCTCCCTCCTCATGGGTCTCCCTGTTCCTGACTGTCACTGTTATCACTGAAATGGCAGTAATAGCCTCCCATCTGGTTCAATATGCACAACCCGCTCAAGGTATGTAATATAATTCCTATTTCACAGATGTGTCTTGCTAAAGATCAGGTTTGTGTGAACCGACGTTTATCTACTTCCAAAGCCAATACCTCCCACTGAACAACCCTGCCTGGGCTTCCTTCTAGGGGCAGCAGATGCAGGCTCCTTGCTACTTCCCATCACTGGCAACCTCCCTGCAGCTGGAAGTACTCAGAAGCAGAAAGCCCAGCGGCAGAGAGAGGCAGGAGAAAGTGAGGGCAACACGGGGAGACTGGCAGGAGAGAAGGGGGGAGACTGGCAGGAGAGAAAGAGAGAGCCTGCTCCAAGTGCAGGGGGCGTGCCTGTGATGTCTCCGGAAGTTCCCTCCTCCCCATCCTCCTCTTCCTCTCCCCATCACCCCCCCTCCATCACCCCAGCACTCAGGTTGTTTACCCAGCTAACCACAAAGGAAGACATGTGCCTGTTTTCACACCTTTCACTCACAGCTGTCCCCTGCACCTGTTCCTCCTCACCTCCCAGCTCTGTTCTTCCCACCCTCCCTACCCAAGCCCCTCCCCAGGCAATTCAAAACCAGTTATAACCAACCTATGTGGGTTCAAAATGGCAATACTATGAATGATGAGCCCCAGGGAGGCAGAGGATGGGATGGGGTATGCTGTCCACCAGGCTCGGGGTGGCTTAATGGTGCCCCCATTTCAGGAGAGCAAGGCACCCCCACAAGGAGGGGATGGTCACACTGGGTGCCACAGGGCTTTCTTGCCTCTCAGGAGCCACAGTTGTGGGTCACACACTCACTTCTAATGCTGAGAAGACCCATTCTCCAACCTGGGTCTTTCCTTCTGGCTCTGCGGGAATGGGGGTCTATGAGAAGGAGGTGTGGGAGATACATCAGTGCAAGGGTAGAGCCATCTGCCAACCCTTCCTGCAGCACCCCTCTGCCATTGCCTCAGTCTAGTCTTCCTTCTCTTCACTCTAATGCTCAGGAGACCATCTCTCCATGGGTCCCATCCCCACCAGCTTCTCTACTCCTGTCCACCTCCTGCACAGAGGACAGGGTAAGTTTTCTGAAACACAAATCCCATTGCATCAATGTTCTGCTTAAAGTCCTTTACTGGTTCCCTATCACCTATAAGCAGTGGTTTTCCTTTGCTGTTTGTCTTTATCTTATTTTTTCAATTTCACTTTTTTTTTTTTTTTTTTTTTTTTTTGAGGTGGAGTTTTGCTCTTGTTGCCCAGGCTGGAGTGCAGTGGCACGATCTCGGCCCACTGCAACCTCTGCCTCCTGGATTCAAGCAATTCTCCTGCCTCAGCCTCCCAAGTAGTTGGGATTCCAGGCATCTGCCACCATGCCCAGGTAATTTTTTTGTATTTTTAGTAGAGACAGGGTTTCACCATGTTGGCCAGCTGATCTCAAACTCCTGACCTCAAGTGATCCCCCCGCCTCGGCCTCCCAAAGTGGTGGGATTACAGGCATGAGCTACCATACCTGGCCTCAATTTCACATTTAATAGCAAAGTCAGCTATAAGAAAAAGTCATATTTGTTGCGTCTGTTCATCAACAGAAGATTGATTTGAGTCTGAGCATGGTGGCTCAGGCCTGTAATCCCAGCACTTTGGGAAGACAAGGCAGGAGGATCACTTGAGCCAGGAAATTTGGGACTGCAGTGAACTATGATCATGCCACTACGCTCCAGCCTGGGTAACAGACCAAGACCCAGTCTCAAAAAAATAAAAAAGAAAAAGATTGGAGTAAGCCAAACTTAGTGCGATTCACACATTGCTAAATTTCAGAACTGCTGGGCACAGTGGCTCCCAGCACTTTGGGAGGCTTAGGTGGGAGGATTGCTTGAAGCCAGGAATTCAAGACCAGCCTGCACGACATAGCGAGACCCCATCTCTACAAAACATTTTTTTTAAAATAAAGTTTAGAACTCATTGCAGAACATCCCATGCAGTAGGATTCCATGGAATTTCTCCGCCAAACACACACCTTTGTTTTTGTTTTTTGATTGATAGTGTCTTGCTATGTTGCCCAGGCTGGAGAGCAGTGGCTATTAATACGTGTGATCATAGCACACTACAGCCTTGACCTCCTGGCCCAAGTGATCCTCCTCCTGCCCCAGCCTTCTGGGTAGCTAGGACTGCAGGTGTGTGACAACAGTGCCCAGCTCCAAGGACTTTCTTTAGAGTATCCATGACTGTGTGTGTGTCACAGGGTTCCCCTGGAGTGGGGAGTGGTGTTGGGGCTCCAGGCTCCCCTCCTTGACTTTAAACTAGAGCTCTCCACTTTTGACTTGTGTAGTGCTTCACACATAAGCTTTCGTTGAAGAAAATGGTTCTACTTTCATTTGAAAACCATGGACCTGTGGGATGAAGTCTAACCTCCCAACAGAGCCTTTATGTTCTTCCCAAATGTATACTCCTCTGACCTTTCAAACTTTGTCTTCTATTAATATATTATTGCTCTAGACCACCTCCTGGCCTTTCCCCAACACCCCAACACATTCCTGTCTCCAAACCTCTGCTTGGCCTTTTCCTTCTGCCTAGCAGGTCTTTCTTTCCAAATTTGCCTATCTAATTTCTATCCTTTCTCCAAAGCTGATTCAATCCCATCTTCAGACATCCTTCCCGGCTCCCCTCTTGTAATTCTCTCTTCTCCTTATGATGCGTGTGCATTTATTACAGCACCCAGGGTTGGGATGACCACTTTCTAACCAGATGGCAAGGTCTTAGAAGCAGGCCTTCTGTGTCCCCCTCCCAAGGCCATGTGTTTTACATAGGACAGATGTGTGCTGGCCTGCTCGGAAAGCAGTTTCCCAGAGAAGGCCAGGAGACCTTATAATCTGAGACTTAGGCAAGTGCCTCTGCAGGGACTCACTCCATAATCTTCTGCATTCTGCCTTCTCCCAATAACCTTGACGGCCTTGATCCTAGATCCTATCTTGAGTGCTCTCTCTCTATTGGGAGCTATTTCCAATATTGTCATTGAGCACACCCACTTGACTAATACTGGAATTCAGCAGTCTTCACGCAGAGCCAAGCCGTCAGACAGGGAGAGGGAAGCAGGGCCTGGGGTGGTCAGCAGGGTTGAACTCCACCTACCTTGGCTGTGCCTGGGTGAGGGCTTAGGTCCAGCCAGCCTATCTGACCCAGAAAGCCCTGGGTTTCTGGGCTTGTCCTCCACTCAAGTTCTTGCCCTTCAAAGGTTCCAGGCTGACTGAGTTATTGCTCATCTAAAGTCAATGCAGTGGGACACCTCCCTAGGGCTCCCATCTCCTGAGAACCAGATTTAGAGGGGGCTTGGGAGGGGCCTGTGTCTTCCTCCTTGCCAAGAGGTATTTGTCTGGCAGCGTTCAGAGAGGGTAAGATGGGAGGAAGCTGGTTTGAGGGGTGCTGGGAATTGACAGCACATCTCAGCAGGAGGTGTCAAACAGATGTTTTGGGGGTTCGGGAGTGGCACATGTTAAAGCCACTTCCCACACATAGGACTTCTAGCTCCCCCAATCTCCCCCAAACTATGGAGAGAGGCAATAAAGCAAGGTTGGCTCTGGCCTCATGGGAAGTTGAGGAATCAGGAATCCTGAATACCGTGGGGCATGTGCTGCTGAAGGAAGCCCTCCAATCCCACACCCAGAGGGAGCACAGGGCAGACCATTTGCATGAGCGGTGTGCCAGTTCTTTGACATGAGAAGCTGCAGAAACCCAAGGCCCTCATGCACACACACACTCTTGACAGCAACACGTACCTTGCATAGACACAGGTGCCAAGATGGGCCACACCAGCATGTGGCCTAGACAGGCACCCAGCAAGCAGACAACAGCCTGGTCATAGGCCAGGGCCGCATGCCCCAAAGAAGGCAAGAAACACAATGACCAGAATGAGGCTGAGAGTGGAGCTAGAATCTAGTTAGAAAATTGCTGTAAGCACTGGGGAGGAGCAGGGGCTGTAACAGTGTCCAGTATTGAGGGGCTTAGGGGGAAGTGGGGGGTGTAAGGAGATGCAAAGTGCTTGGCCTGTGGTAGGGCCTAAAATGTTACTCTTCTCCTTCACTCCACTATAGGATGCAGGCTCCTCCCTGGATAATTAAGTCTCCAAGCCCCACCTGACTTCTTCAAATAATCAGACTGCCCCACTGCCCAGCATTGGCCAGCATGGAGCTCAGCTCACATTTGCTAATGGGGATTCTATGTCAGCAGGTGCATTGGGCAGGGGTGTCTAGCATGCCTCAGGGATCTATCCTGGGGGTCCCCTCCTCTTCAGCACTCTCAATCCAGCTTTGGGGGCACTCTCAGGCAACATAGAGTTCTTTACAAGCTGGAACCATGGGTCCAACCTAACCAGATGAAACTGCATGGGGAAAAATACACAAGCCAGGACTCAGGTTTAAAACATTATCCATCCAGGGATAAGTTAGGGAGGACCAGGTAACAACAGTTCGTGAGAAAGACTTGGGAGTTTGTTGCCTACAAGCTTAAGATGAGTCATGGGAGTGACGTGGCCAGCAGAAGGGCCACTGTTACCTTCATCTAGGTGAACAGAGGCCTGTAAGTGGGCAGCTGACACCAGCCCAGTTTGGTTGGTCTGGACAAGGACGACCACTTTGTTGAGGGGCTTGGAAAACCCTGCCAGTAGAGGAAATTTTCAGGTACTAGGGGTGTAGTGTCTGGGACAGAGAAGACTTGAGTCCCTGAGGGCTGATGTCAAGGCTTGGAAAGAAGCTCCATGGGCAAGAGGGCGGCAATGGACTCTCACTGTGAGCTTCCAGGGGGCAGTCTAGAAGTACTGGGCAGAAGCTGAGGGGGTAGCGTTTCAGTCAAAGGAGGGAGAACTTTCTAACAGGCAGAACTGTCCAGCAATGAGATGGTACCTTTAGGAAGGAGAGGAACGTTTGAGCCCGTGTGTGGGAAGAGATTCCTGCCCTGGGAAGAAGGAGGCTGGACTCTGCCTTCAAATGCCCCTCGCTCCCACTCCCAGATTCTCTGTCTGTCCTGCCCTGCCTGGGGCTGAGCTGGTTCTCAGCATGATCTCCATCTAGCTCAGTAGCCGGAGACTTTGTTTTTCTAGTCCATTCTGCCGCCAGTGAATGCCCCAGCCTGACCTTGCTTCTCAGCCCCGAGGAGGGGGCAGGGCTGCCTGCATGCGTGGCTTACTCAGGCCGAACCCCAGGACTCCAAGGCCTGAGTCATGCTGGCCGCGGGAGGTGTCTGCACACAGACGCCAGTCATTGCTGTGGCCAGGGGGAGCACACAAGCTCCATATCCTTTTATGTCCCTGTGTGGATATTCCCAGCCAAGGGTCAGGAGCTGTGAGTGGGGCTGGCCAGGGTATCTGTCATTCCAGCCTTCAGTGGCTTAAGGGGAGCAGGGGTCTGGAGGAATGAGACTGGGCTGTGGGTGAGGGTGTAGGTCTGTACCCCTTACCCCGTCTTTCTTCAGGAGGCCCACAGCCCCTAAAGACCATCTGAGACTCTGGCTTGCCATTTGTCACATCTCCCTTGCCGCACCCACAGCCTTCAGGGACAAGTCTTCCATCTCCACCCGTGGGTTTTGGCCATTAGAAGCAGGTACTGTGCTGGATGTGGTTTTAGGGGGAGAGTTCAAGCTACTCCAAGCCTCTGCAGCAAGTCTTTAGGCTTAAAGGGGCCCCACCTGGCACCACAGCGTCTCTTTGCCCTTTGGATACAGAGTCACACAATCCAAGGTGCAGGCAGACAGGCCTCCCAGGTGTGTGTGGCAGCCTCTTGAAACCATCTCCTGGGTTGGGAATATTTTTCCCCACCACTCTTGAAAGAATGTTCATTCTTGTGTCCTGATTCTTAGGTCCACATACGCGGCCACCGTTTCTGCCGTTCTGCTAGAGGAGTGGGATCAGCTGCAGCCTGCGTCCGTGGAGAAAGCAAGAGTTCCTGGCGGAGACTCTGCAGTTTGTATGCCTGAACCCAGATTCACTTCGACCCTGACCCATCCTCAGCCCGGCCTTGGGGCTCTCCTTCATCTCTGACCCCTCCAACTACACCCCAGTTGGGCCTTCTCTGCTGGGGTTCCTCTGGGACTTTTGACCTGGTTGCGGGGGGCGGGTGGAGAACCTCCCTTTCCCCTAGATGAAGCCCAGAAAGAGCCTGAGCTGGTTTTGGTTCCTCTTCTTCACACCTCCATGATGAAATGAGATGGTCCACGTGGACAGGCTGTGTCCCCTGTGATGCTCTGGTCACACTGAAGTCATGATGTGTGGTAATTGTCTATGGAGAGGGTCATAGAAAGCCAGGCTCTGGGGCTTGGGCCAGCTTCACCCTGCGCTGTAGCAGCTTCCCCTTCTGGCTGGTGTGCAGGGTGGGGCTGGAGGTATAGTTTATGACCAGCCTCTCTGGATGCCCCAGCCCAGGCCCTGGTTCTGTTGGAAGGAGGCTCTCAGATCAAGGGTCGCATAGACAGGGTCTGCTCTAGGTCTGCCTGGATCTGCCTTTCCAGCAGGATGGGTCCCTGGCATGCCCACCCCAAGACCTGGAATCTTCTTGTTCCTGGTTTTAGCCATCTAATTTTTTTCTATTTGGACAATTCATTCATGAGAATTAGCAGCCCCTCCCCACCCCCCAGCCCCTGCCTTAAAGAAGTGGACATTTTAAGCGGCTCGAGTTGGTCTTCGAGTTCAAGAGGACAAATGGAATACAGAATGACCAACATGGCTTATGGCCAGGAGCCCCCAGTTCCTTTTTTTTTTTTTTCTGGCAAGTTTGTGTAACCAAAAGGCCCCAGTTCTTAGCTCAACATTAGAGTGTAAAACCCAGTGTTCGAGGAATGTGAACCAATACTTGGTATGGGCAAGGACAAGGAGGAGAATAGGAAGCAGAAGGAATAGAAGAACCCGGACTAACTCCAGAGGAAAATGGTGAGCTAAGACCTTTACTGCATCACAAATCAATAAATACTTATTGAGAAGCTGCTACATGCAAGATTATCCTGCCTGTACCACTATGCCCGGGGTTTTTGTACTGTGACACTGAGGGACAGTCTGCCAAGCTGCTCACGGCCCTTCAGTGAATGGGTGAGGGTGGAGGAAAGGGTCTGTATTCTGAGTGGACATTGGCCCTGGAGATAGGGTATGTAGGAGATTCGTGAAGGGGGAACAAGGCACTGGTGGCTGGCTGAAGAGCTCCAGAGCCCAGATGGTCCTAGGACTCCTGGGCTTCTGGCTAGACCCCGAGTCAGGGATCCAGATATTGGAATGCCTGGCTGAGGATCACTCATTTGAGGTGTGACACGAAGCAAGTCACTGGGTCTCTTTCCCCCAGATGTAGGTTTTCTTGGGACATAATCTGCTGCCCCTGCCCCCTGCCACCACCTGTCTCTAGTAGGTCACTTAGTGAGGTGAGGCGTGCAGTTAGGGGAAACTCTTAAGGTTTCTCAGAAGCTGGGACCCGCCGGGTCTCCAGTCGGTTACTAAGATATCCAACTGGGTCAGGGCTCGTGGTCAGTTTGAAGCTGCAGGCAGAGGAAGACGCCCAGTAACCTAATCAGGCGAGGCCAGCGGCCACGACCGGGGGCCAGGGTGGGAGCGCATTGCCCCTTTGGGGCCGTGGGTTTTTAGTCTGATTTGGGGTATTGCCCAGACTCTGTGATTAGACTCAGGGCAGCTTCATGGGCTTGCAACTGGTGCATTCACACGGGGTCTGCACCCAGCAGGAACCCCCCACGTGGTTTAGTGCTCTGCTGTTGCCTTCTTATTTATAGTAATTTTTCAACAAGGGGCCCCATGTTTTCATTTTGCATTGGGTCCCACAAGTTATGAAGCAGGTCCTGATTAGATGAATGGTCCGGCTTTGATTCCGCCTGTGGTTTGGATCTGAGGGGCCAGGCTATGGGTAGTCAGCCCTTCTGCCCACTTTCTCCCCGTGTCCTACTTACACTTCCCAGCCTTGGGATTTGGGCAAGCGAGAGGCGGGCTTCTCCAAGCAAGTTTGGGAACATGGCTGGTGGAACTACAAAGTCCACTCCACAAAGCCCACTCCAGCCGGGGGAGCAGGAGGGAGTCAGACAATATCTCAGGGTAAGTTTGAGCCAGGAGAGTTGGTAAGAGCCAGGGTTTGGCTCCTTCGTGATCTAACCCAGAATGCAGCCCCGAAACCAGTCTTCTCCCCAGGGGGAGAAAAGACCGTGAAGAAGTTTCCAAGAAACCCTTACAACCAGCCTCTGCCGTCGGCTCACAAGGAACCCTGTGTTTCTCTGGTTGAGTTGCTCCACACACACACATCTTTCGGGAGCCCAGTGACAACCAAGTCAACTGCACCACTACACTTCACTGGAGAGACTTGAGTGGTGGCAGCGTAGTGCTGGAGACCATTTTCTTAGCCCACCCAAGAAACCTTTCCAAGAATACCTTATCTCTAGAGATTCTACAACAGGATCCAAGACATTTTTCAGATTAACAGTTTTCTCACCCTGCTCCCTGACTCCAGCCTGCTGGGATCCTCTTCCTTGCTACCATCTGGTCTCACATTTCCTCAGTTTAGCACATAGTTGTTGTCTAATAGCTTCCCGTGAGTGATTTTTTTTTCTCTGGCCAGAGCAGAAGCTATTTGAGGGCAAAGACCAGGTCCTCAACTTCTCCACCCAACACAGAATGTAGTGCCCTGATGATATAATCATATGGTGAGAGACGAACAGCTATGCATTCATTGACTGATTAGCAATGCCAGCCTCCTTACGGTAAGAAAACCTCCAAAGTACTTTCCTGTCTAGTTCCATATTCCGACCCTAAGAGAAAAGGAGAGAAAGAATGGAGAGGTGAAGTATCCTGTTCCCAGTCACATAGCAACTCAGAGGAGGATGCAGGGCCTGAACCCGTGTCTTCCAGCTTCCTCTAAAGGTTGTCTGCTAAGGACAGCAGCTCTCCTTATCTGCTTCTTCCACAGAATGGAAAATAAACTCTTAAAGGGCAGGAGCTGACTGACCTGTCTAGATTTTACAGATCCACAGTGGGAGAGGATTCCCACGCTGTCCCCTCTCCCTCGGACTCTGGCAGAGGATATTAGAATTCCAGACAGGGCCTCGGCGACAGGAAGCTACCCGTGTCTACTCACCAGGTCCTCCAGGTTCTCGAGGTCCATTTCCAGCATTAGCGGGTAGTTCATGGCTGTGCCGGCTGTGAGTCACCAGACTGGTCACTGTCTGATGTTGAGAGGCTCCCCGCCAGGTGCCTCTAGAGAGGTGGCAGCCGTCAGCTGCAAATTTAAGCAAATGAGCTGCGCATCGTCTCCTGAGGCTGTAGGGCCGCGACCTGCCTCACAACTCATCACTTTTTTTTTTTTCCACTGGGTCTTTTCTGTTTTTTTGAAGAAAGAGGGAAAATCCCCCATAGCATCAGTGCTAGTCAAGCATTTCAGCTTCTTTCCCGGCAACAATTGTCTCAACTGGGGCCTATGACTAGTTTAAAGGCTGCCCTCACTCCTCCTCCCTATAGCCCCAATAAGGGGCTCACAACTTGTAATGAAACCACCATACAAAGTCAGCAGGTTGATGAGGGAAACTCCTGATCAACAGAGAACAGGAGAAGAGCTCTCCTAGCAACCTCTCCTCCAAGCCACCTCCAAACCTTCATCTTCCTCACCACTAGGGTGATCAACCATTCCAGTCTGCCCAGGACTGAAAAGCCCCTTGACTTGGGAAACCCCTAAGTCCTGGCAAATTAGGGCACTTGGTCAAACTACTTGCCACCATCCTTTTGCCCAACAGGGGCAAAACCCCTTCCCTTCTCAGCTCAAGTTCAGAAAAGATAGGTTAGAATTTTTCAAAGGGAACAGCAGGAAAACAATACTGGAAGACAAAAGTGAAATCAACTTTGGAAGGCCGAAGCAGGAGGATCGCTTGAGGCCAGAAGTTGGATACCAGCCTGGGCAACATAGCAAGACCCTGTTTCTAAAAGAAAAAAAAAAGTGAAACCACCAAGAAAAGCACATAGTTACAGAGTCATTTTCTGACTCACAAATAATGATGTTCTATCTATAAATTAACTTGGTTTGCTCATAAATTATTAACCGTGTAGACTACCAAGCTAGAGAGGACTTCAGAAATCATCCAGTCTAACCCTCAATTTTTATTCAGGAGGTCTGTGAGGCCGAGAGGGAGAGCAACTTACCCAAGATCCCACAGCTAACCAGTGGCAGAGCTGGGACTTGAACTCAGGTCTTTTGATTCCACCTTTAGTGTTTTCTCTACTCCAGGCTGCCACTCTTGCAGGCACTCATAACCTCTGTCCTTTCCCTCAACTCTGTCCTGTCTGAAGGCCGCTTCCTTTAAGAAGCCCTATTGTAGATGTTGATCAATTTCCCTTCCAAGTCTCATTTTGTGGCTTTTTCTTCCAGAAGTGGGCATTTCCTCTCTTGATCCACAATGATGTGAAAACAATGACTGCACACACAGAGGCACCCACACATGGTGGCTGTTTCTTGGCCCCACCCCCACCCTTGTTATCACACTCCCTTTCAGCCAAATCTCCCTTTGCTGGGATCCTACCCTTTCCAGTGCCCTCCTTCACCCTCTCTTCCATATTCACCTTCCCTCTTTCCCCTCTTCACACCTTGCTTACTGAAGATGCCTACCCCACTGCATCCCCAACAGATGCATCATTCTTTTTTTTTTGAGACAGAGTTTTGCTCTTCTTGCCCAGGCTGGAGTGCAATGGCATGATCTTGGCTCACCACAACCTCCACCTCCCAGGTTCAAGCGATTTTCCTGCCTCAGCCTCCCGAGCATCTGGGATTACAGGCATGCACCACCATGCCCGGCTAATTTTGTATTTTTATTTATTTATTTATTTTGAGACAGAATTTCGCTCTTGTTGCCCAGGCTGGAGTGCAATGGTGAGATCTCAGCTCACCACAACCTCCACCTCCCGGGTTAAAGCAATTCTCCTGCTTCAGCCTCCCGAGTAGCTGGGATTACAGGCATGCGCTACCACGCCCGGCTAATCTTGTATTTTTAGTAGAAACGGGGTTTCTCCATGTTGGTCAGGCTGGTCTTGAATTCCCGACCTAAGGTGATCCGCCTGCCTTGGCCTCCCAAAGTGCTAGGATTACAGATGTGAACCACCACGCCTGCCCAACAGATGCATCATTCTTAGGATTAAACAGCCTGAGGAGTTTCCAGCCTCTGTTGGTGGTATTGGGGTCGTTTCCTCGCTCTTCTCCATTCACTGCCTTTAGAAGCTGCTTTCAAAGAAGAAGGCTTTCAGGACAAGGCATCACACTTCTTCTCTAGCAACTCCAGTCCTGAAACCTCCAGGAGGAAGCTGCCCCAAGGTTTCCTGTGTCCCAAGCTTGCTGGGAACTCCTCATCCTTCCATTCACCCTATTCTCAATATCCCTGCCCCTCCAATCCCTTAGCATACTTGACTTAGCCTTGGCCACCCTGGCTAGGGACATTGATTAGGAAGGAGTATAGTGTATAGAATCTTAGAGAAATTGAAAGGAACTTTGTAAGATAAACCAGACTATCCTCAACCACACCCCCACCCCCAGCAAATGCAAGATTCTTGTCACTGCATCGTTATCAGATGATCACCCAGAATCAATGAATACAAACATCAATGAAGGTGAGACATTTGCTCCTTTCAATAGATCATGTTTCAATGGAGGATGGTTTCATGATTAGAAACTTATTCCTTATGATGAGTCAAAATATGTCTTCCTGTAACTCCTCCCCAGAGGTCCTGGCTGTGCCTTCTGTCTGGACTGTCTAACTCCTCTTCCAATAAGCATCCTCTGAAGACAGCCAGCACATCCCGAGAGTCTTGTCTCCAAAACACACTTCCACAGTGTCTTCAGTCGTTATTCAAAGACTTGGTTCGTGGGTCCTTTGATGCCCTGTTTTTTGACCTCTGGGTGATTTCTGGTTAATGGTCTAGATATTATCTGACTAGGAAAAAATATAGGATAATATACATTTCCTTGTTCAAGACTCCATACTTGGCAGGGCGTGGTGGCTCATGCCTGTAATCCCAGCACTTTGGGAGGTCAAGATGGGAGAATCCTTTGAGCCCAGGAGTTTGAGACTAGCCTGGGCAACATGGTGAAACCCCGTCTCTACAAAAAACTCAAAAATTAGCTGGGCATGGTGGCACACAACTGTAGTCCCAGTTACTCAGTAGGCTGAGATAGGCGGATCGCTTGAGCCCAGGAGGTTGAGGCTGCAATGAGCCGTGATCACACCACTGCCCTCTAGCCTTGGTGACACTCTTAAAAAAAAAAAAAAAAAAAAAATTCCATACTTCTATGACTATGTAACTACAATACAATTGGACTTTCCTGCAGGGTGCCACTCCTCTTAATAACGTGCCTAATGGATTTCATTTTGAAGGTTCTGGGCCATTGCTGCAACCTATAAAGGGAATTTTTTCTGATCCCAATTCTGTCATCTGGTGATGTGATAATAACACAGATAAGTCATCCTTGGGTCTATCCAAGTCCTGGTGGCAAATATTGACAGGATGAAGCCAAAACCAGAACCCTGCTTCATGCCATTAGAGACTTACTATACCCAAAGGTCAGGAAAGACTTCATGGAAGTCTTGGCCACTGGAGGCTTGGAGAGAGTGAAGGTTTGGTGTGCCTGGAGATGGGGACAGGGTGGACAGTGTGGGACATGATGAGAACTGCTTGGAAAAAATGTGTAGAAAGAATTACCTGGCCGGGCGCGGTGGCTCATGCTTGTAATCCCAGCACTTTGGGAGGCCGAGGCGGGTTGATCACGAGCTCAGGAGATCGAGACCATTCTGGCTAACATGGTGAAACCCCGTCTCTACTAAATGCACAAAATATTAGCCAGGCGTGGTGGCGGGCGCCTGTAGTCCCAGCTACTCGGGAGGCTGAGGCAGGAGAATGGCGTGAACCCGGGAGGCGGAGCTTGCAGTGAGCAGAGATTGTGCCACTGCACTACAGCTTGGTGACGGAGCGAGACTCCGTCTCAATAAATAAATAAATAAAATAAAATAAAGAAAGAATTACCCGGGGCTGGGTGTGGTGGCTCGTGCCTGTAATCCAGCACTTTGGGAGGCCGAGGTGGGCAGATCACGAGGTCAAGGGATTGAGACCATCCTGGCTAACATGGTGAAACCCCGTCTCTACTAAAAATACAGAAATTAGCCGGGTGTGGTGGTGGGCCCCTGTAGTCCCAGCTACTCAGGAGGCTGAGGCAGAAGAGTCGCTTGAACCTGGGAGGCAGAGGCTGTAGTGAACCGAGACGGCACCACTGCACTCCAGCCTGGTGACAGAGACTCCGTCTCAAAAAAAAAAAAAAAAAAGAATTACCTTGTGCCTGGCACATCATGGGCACTCTGTGTATGGTGGTGTGGCTATGGCAATGATGATGATGGTGATGATGATGAGATAGGGCAGGGGGAGGAGCGAGGAGGTGATTGGAGCATGTACTGGACAAGGTAGGAGCTGCTCTTATGGCCTTCTCCTCTCCTACTCTTTCCACAGTTCTCTATATTTTCCACATGTGCTGTAGGCCTAGAAGAAGAGTTTTGGGGGAGGCGTAAGACTGCTTCTCAGGGCCGGGTGCGGTGGCTCACGCTTGTAATCCCAGCACTTTGGGAGGCCGAGGCAGGCGGATCACGAGGTCAGGAGATCGAGACCACGGTGAAACCCCGTCTCTACTAAAAATACAAAAAAATTAGCTGGGCGTGGTGGCGGGCGCCTGTAGTCCCAGCTACTCGGAGAGGCTGAGGCAGGAGAATGGCGTGAACCCGGGAGGCGGAGCTTGCAGTGAGCCGAGATCGCGCCACTGCACTCCAGCCTGGGCGACAGAGCGAGACTCCGTCTCAAAAAAAAAAAAAAAAAAAGACTGCTTCTCAGGTGCCATAGCAGCAGGCTCTGGCCAGTAGTTTCAGCTATGAAGGTTTGGGCAGCAGAGAGGTAGCCTACCAGCTTCTCTATGGCTGACCCAGGCGTCACACATTAGACACATCTGTGACTGTCACCTGAAGTCTTTGACTTTTTGGGCCTATTCAGAGATCCCATCCTTCTCTCCAGATGGTGAACACACTACAGCTTCCCAGGGTCTACTTGTGTTAGCCACTGACCTTTGATAGTCAACTCAGTTTGCCCCCAGTGGTAAATACCTTCTGACCTTGAGGTTTTTTTTTCTTTTTTGAGACAGGATCTCACTTCGTCACCCAGGCTGGAGTGCAGTGGTACGATCATGGCTCACTGCAGCCTGGACCTCCTGAGCTCAAGCCGTCTTCCTGCCTCAGCCTCCCGAGTTGCTGGGACTACAGGCATGTGCCACCTCAACTGGCTAATTTTATGTTTTTTGTCAAGACAGAGTTTCACCGTGTTGCCCAAGCTGGTCTTGAACTCGTAGGCTCAACCGATCCGCCTGCCTCAGACTCCCAAAGTGCTGGGATTACAGGCATGAGCCACCATGCCCAGCAACCATGAGTTCTAATATTGCTTTGAGAAGGCTCAGAGAGTTACTGACTCTACTAGAAACCATGATCTTACAATCTTCACACACATAAAGTCAGACTAGCTCCATAGGATAGAGAGGGCAATGCTTAAGCTGTGATCCTTTGCCTTTGAAGAGGAGATGTCAGAGGTTCCATCTGTGTGTGACAATCAGATGGGAGAGGACCCTTCCAGGTCAGGCAGCCCAGGTTTTATTTCAGTTTGCAACTTGCTTACATTTCACCTACGCAGGATCCCAATCCCCACCCCACAGGCAGTCTAACTGAGGCTAAATTGTTTTCTAGCCTTCTCGTCAAAATGACCACTGGAGGCTGAACATGGTAGCTCACTTCTGTAATCCCAGCATTTTGGGAGGCCAAGAGGGGAGGATCACTTGAGCCCAGGAGTTCGAGACCAGCCTGGGCAACATAGGATACCCCATCTCTACAAAAAATAAAAATATTAGCTGGTGGTGCACACTAGTGGTTCTAGCTACTCAGGAGGTTGAGTTGAGAGGATTGCTTGGGCCCAGGAGGTTGAGGTTGCAGCGAGCTGAGATTGCACCACTGCACTCCAGCCTGGATGACAAAGCAAGATCCTATCTCAAAAAAAAAAAAAAAAAAAAGACAAAAAGACTACTGACACATCCGCCAAGACTGGGTTTGTGTCTGGTTTAGGCAAGGGTGTCTGCTTACATCAGCTCAGGTGTATTTTTCTCAGTAATTATACTTTATAGTCCATGGATTACATTAAATTTCTATTTGTTCCAGAGATTAGATACAATCACTTGTCTTGGAGTTCATTTTCCATATTCCACAGAAAAAGTAAGCTGTTCCACACATTTTTGGGGTGCTGTTGCAGGGAACAGGCTGGGGTTTCCCCTTCTATTAACCTGGGACTCTCTCCCTCTCTGACCTGGCCAAAGACCTTGTTCTCTTCTTTCTCTGGGTCTTTCCCAACAGCTGAGAACAGAGCTCCCAGGTCCCCACCTCATCAGCCTCAGGAAGAGTAGGGTATACCTTTCAGCACTGAAGGAAACTCGCCACAGACTTGCATAGCAGTCACAGGTCTACACAGTCCCATGAAAGTTTAAATTTAATGTTACTTAATCTTTAGATTTCACTTAATCTTCACATTTAATTATATGTAGTCCTTGAAGCGGCTTGTGCAGGAGGGATTGGCATCACTCCTGGCTGTATTTTGGGGGATAAGGAAACAGAGTCTCATTTTCTTGCTCGTGATTGCAGGGAGGGTTCGTTGCAGAGTCAGAGCCTGAAGTGACCTGTAGGCACCAAATCCAGGGCTCCCTCCACAAGACCACACGGCCCTTCTCTCAGAGGTGCCATTTTGCAAAGGACAGGCACTTACCTGGCTGGCTAAGGGGAAAACTATGGCTAAATCCTGCAAGGGCTCCTTATCAGGTACTTTCTATGTGCCATGAACTACGGTAGGTTTTTCACACATCATTTCTTTTCATCCCCTGAACTGTCTTTGAGTGTTAGGTTTTTTGTTTTGTTTTGTTTTGTTTTTGAGACGGAGTCTCGCTCTGTCACCAGGCTGGAATGTGGTGGCGCCATCTCGGCTCACTGCAACCTCCGACTCCCTGGTTCAAGCAATTCTCCTGCCTCAGCCTCCTGAGTAGCTGGGATTATAGGCACGTGCTGCTATGCCCAGCTAATTTTTTGTATTTTTAGTAGAGATGGGGTTTCACCATGTTGGCCAGGATGGTCTCAATCTCCTGACCTCGTGATCCACCTCCCTTGGCCTCCCAAAGTGCTGGGATCACAGGCATGAGCCGCCACGTCCGGCAAAGTGTTAGGTATTTTTATTACCACACTGCAGATGCGGAAACCAAGCTTCAGACAGTAATGGGAAGTAGCATGAATGTTCACAGCTCACTCAGGCAGCAGGGACCCAACACCCCATTACAAGTCAACACAGGAAGTGGGGTGGTAAAGGCTGTCATTGCCGGCAGCCTGCACCCACGCACAGCTCCCCTCTCGTTAGGAAACAGGTAGAGTCCTGCAGGGAGGAAATGGGCTGCAGGTGCTGGGTAGGCACATCAAGGTTACCACAAGGTTATGGGGGCCACGAATGAGCTTGGGAACGTCAGCCTGGGGCGGGTTGTGTGGCCAGGGTTAGAGTGAGTCTAGTGCTTGGATCAGGTGTTTGTGTACTGAGTACTGCAGCAGCCAGAGGGGAGATTCTGCTGGGGGAACACCTTGTCTAGCAGAGAAGGCAAAACAGACACATCATGCAAGTTGGCACGCTCATATTCACATGCAACTGGGCACATTTTCAAAGAGTATACACAACTCTACCATGTTGCTAAGGTAGTATGGGTGGAGTCAGCAGTGTGGAAGGCACAGGGAATGGGGGAAACGTGCAGCATTCTTTCACACATAAGTGCTGTGGGTGCATGTGCTGGGTAGGCTGTGAGGCTGAGTGGGTGACAGAAGAAACGCTGCATCGGAGGCCCAGCACTTCTGCTTCCCAGCAAGACGGCTTTGAGAGCAGACCCTGCCTGCTTGTGCAAAGACACACCAAACACGGAATGCCGAACAGGCATCCCTAGGGGAGTGCTCCTCACACTTTATGCCTCAGAGTCACCAGGAGGGCTTGCTACCTCCAGATTGCCAGGCCCCACCCCAAGAGTGTGTGATTCAGGAAGTCTGGGGTGGGACCTGAGAATGTGCATTTCTAACAAGTGTCCAGGTGACGCTGTGCTGCTGGCCTGAGAACTACACTCCTAGAACGACTGCTCTAGGCCACGTAGGACTGGTACACAGCCATATACCAATTGGTAAACTCGTCCCCACACAGCTTATTTTCCAACCTGGAGCTCCCAACCACCCAGCAGGGCCTTCAGTCCCTCCACACAAAGGGTGCCATAGTTGACGTCTCCAGAGCAACACAGCACCTCATACAACCAACACACAATCAACAACAACGACACAGCACCTCATACAACCAACACACAATCAACAACAACGACACAGCACCTCATACAACCAGCACACAACCCACAACAACACAGCACCTCATACAACCAACACACAATCAACAACAACACAGCACCTCATACAACCAACACACAATCAACAACAACAACACAGCACCTCATACAACCAGCATACAACAGTTGGTTTTCCCAGAACACCGGCCTCCCTGGGCCCCACCCTGGCACCGTTGAGATTTCTGTGGTGCCTCCCGGGATCTGACGGCTTGCACCTCTATTTCTCTGGTCGGTCTCAGCTTTACTCTAATAAGTAATGCATGAGCTCTACTAGTTAGCTTTCAGCATTTCATATAATCCTGTCACTTTGACCATGACCCATAGGAAGAAATATATTTTATATCACAAGCTAGTTGGACATGTGTGCATGAACATATACACTCAAATACACAGCAAGTTTTGTAAACACTGCTTAGTATGGGTAGCATACTCATATTTTCTTCTTTTTTTTTTTCTTTTTTTTTGAGACGGAGTCTCGTTCTGTTGCCCAGGCTGGAGTGCAGTGGCGCGATCTTGGCTCACTGCAAGCTCCGCCTCCCTGGTTCACGCCATTCTCCTGCCTCAGCCTCCTGAGTAGCTGGGACTACAGGCGTGTGCCACCACGCCCGGCTAATTTTTTTGTATTTTTTAGTAGAGACGGGGTTTCACCATGTTAGCCAGGATGGTCTCGATCTCCTGACCTGGTGATCCACCCGCCTCGGCCTCCCAAAGTGCTGGGATTACAGGCGTGAGCCACCCCGCCCGACCGCATACTCATATTTTCTACTCTTCCTCCCTCCCTCCTTTCCTCCTTCCTTTCCTTCCCTCTTTCTTTCTCTCACTCTTTCTTCTCTTTTTTGTAGAGATGGGGTCTCACTATGTCACCCAGGCTACAATGCAGTGGCACAATCGTGGCTCACTGCAGCCTCCACCTCCCAGGCTTAAGTGATCCTCCCACCTCAGCCTCCTGAGTAGCTAGGACTACACTTGTGCATCACTACACCAAACTAACTTTTAAGTTTACTGTAGAGATGGGGTCTTGTTATGTTGCTCAGGTTGGTCTCGAACTCCAGGGCTTAAGCCATCCTCCCACCTTGGCCTCACAAAGTGTTGAGATTATAGACGTGAGCCACCATGCCCAGCCCTCTTTCTATTTTTAATAGAGGTCAATGAATCAAACTGCTTTCATGGGTCCACACATAAGTCACAATCCCCAGTTTGAAAATTACAAATGTAACTTCTCTGAGCATAAGTTTCCTAATATGTACAATTGTAAAATACCTGCATGGCCAATTTTACTATTAAATAATATCGTGTATGTAAAAGCCTTTTTCTTTCCAAATAGAAATCCTCCATAGGTCCAAAGTGCTATCACTCTCTCTCTCATACACACACATACACACACACACACACACACACACACACACTCTCATGCTTTTTTATTTTTTTTTATTTTTTTCAGAGACAAGGTCTTGCTCTGTTACACAGGCTGGAGTGCAGTGGCATAATTATCACTTACTGTAGTCTCAAACTCCTGAACTCAAGTGATCCTTCCACCTCAGCCTCCTGAGCAGCTGGGACTATAAGTGTGTACCATGCCAGGCTAATTTTTAATTTTTTTTTGTAGAGATAAGGTCTTGCTATGTTGCCCAGGCTGGTCTCGAACTCCTGGCCTTAAACCTCCTTCCTCAGCCTCCTAAAGCACGGGGATGTCAGCCGTGCGCCTCTGTGTGAGGCCCATTCATGCTTTTTAAAGGGAGGTCAAAAAGGAAGGAACTTCAGGCAGGACTTTGAGGGAAGGAGGTCCGCAGGCGGTAAATGCACATCTTGGGGAAGGGATGGTGAGCAGTTTGTCTGGACTGGAGCAGAGGAAGATGTGGGAGAAGGCAATGAGGGTGGATACTGAGAGGCCCAAAGAGCCTGTCTGGGCATTTGGATGGCAGAGGGGGCAACTGAGACACATGGCAGGGACTTCAGCAACAGAACTTCACGATGAAGCTGGTGGTGTTTAAGGTGTATTCATTTCTTTCTTTTCTTTTCTTTCTTTCTTTCTCTCTTTCTTTTTCTTTCTTTCTTCTTTCTTTTCTTTTTTTGATGGAGTCTCACTCTCCTCACCCAGGTTAGAGTGCAGTGGCACGATCTCGGCTCACTGCAACCTCTGCCTCCTGGGTTCAAGGGATTCTCCTGACTCAGCCTCCTAAGTAGCTGGGATTATAGGCAGCTGCCACCATTCCCGGCTAATTTTTGTATTTTTAGTAGAGACAGGGTTTCACCATGTTGGCCAGGCTGGTCTGGAACTCCTGACCTCAGGTGATCCACCCACCTAGGCCTCCCAAAGTGCTGGGATTACAGGTGTGAGACACCACACCCAGCTAAGCTGTATTCATCTTAACTTCCAAAAACATGTATGAATGGCTTACCAAATGCCAGGCTTCAGCAGTGAACAAGACAGACTGGCCTAATAAAAGTCTCTTGCGAGGATGGTGATGGGTCCTCAAATAACTCACCAGTTTATCGTTAGTATTCCTTAAACCCCCACAACATTACAGGCCCTGAACCAGGTGCTGGGAGAGTGATGAGAAACAAAATGAAACATGGCTTCCGCTCTGCAGTAGCTTATACCCTGGCGAGGAGGGAGGCATTAGACCCATAAACTACGTGCTTAGTAATAATAATAACTTATAAATATCGTTAGAAAATGTGAAAGTGCTATGAAGAAAAAGAACAGGGTGCTAAGAGAGCAAGTAACAACGTGAACTCAATCTCTGTAAACTAATAACCATGTCTGTAATACTCCCAGATTAATTTACAGTTTATGAAGCCCTCTCCCATTCTTGGTCTCATAAGGGCCTCATCCCAGCCTGTGGAGACAGGCAAGCAGGCATTCTTGGCCTATGTTATTTCTGAGAAAACTAAGTAAGAGTCTGTAGGTCTCCTGCATCATATAAGTCTACCCAGTTAGTGAGGAACCCCAGCTAGTTCTGACTCAGGGCCCAGGGCTCTGTCCTCCAAGGAGAGAGAGATGAGCTGGCCCTGAGCCGGGCAGCTAGCCTGCTTGTTCTAGAGGAGACGCTCAAGACATCAAATGGTGAAAGGTTCATCTTCCCCATGTTCAGTCTCGACAGAGCCTCGCAGTGAGGCTAGTGTAAAGAACTGTGGTCAAGGCCGGGCGCGGTGGCTCAAGCCTGTAATCCCAGCACTTTGGGAGGCCGAGGCGGGCGGATCACGAGGTCAGGAGATCGAGACCATCCTGGCTAACACGGTGAAACCCGTCTCTACTAAAAATACAAAAAATTAGCCGGGCGTGGTGACGGGCGCCTGTAGCCCCAGCTACTCCGAAGCCTGAGGCAGGAGAATGGCGTGAACCCGGGAGGTGGAGCTTGCAGTGAGCCGAGATCGCGCCACTGCACTCCAGCCTGGGGGACAGAGCAAGACTCCATCTCAAAAAAAAAAAAAAAAAAAGAACTATGGTCAGCAACGTGGAGCTTAGAGGCTTGGCCTTGGGTGGCCCAGAGTGGGGCCGGCAGGACAGAGTGACCTTGAAAACAAAGGAGCAGGAAACGCCGAAGAAAAAAGATGCTGAAGCGGCATCATCAAAGGCGGCCGTGGAACTAACTCAGCAGTGAAAGTGAGCCAGGCCCAAGGCAGAGGTGATGGGCCAACGAAACTCCTCACCGCATTCACCATCGCGATTGGGGACATGATTGAGGCCGGCCCACCTGCCGCATCTGCACCTTGATCACGGAGCTCCTCCGAGAGAGGTTTCCAAATGACTGGGCCCTGCTGCCCCAGGAAGGAAGCCTTCAGGGCTGCAAGGTGGGGGCCACTGGGTGGGGGCCGGGCACCTGAGAGTAATTGATGACACAGCAGTAGGGGACAGGGCTGCTGACACTGTGGGACCGGCGCTGGAGGTGGCAGAGATGGAGCAGCCACCTGGCCTTACCTACCCAAGGGGGACAATGGGAAATCCCACCAACGGCTCCTGTGAACAGAGAAGCAAGTGACAACCCTGGTGCCACAGTTTATGTCCTCTGTAACCTGGCCCCAACTCCCTGCTTTTGTTTCTCAGATATAAATATTTATAGAATGTTGGCCAGGTGCGGTGGCTCATGCCTGTAATCCCAGCACTTTGGAAGGCCGAGGTGGGCGGATCACGAGGTCAAGTGATCGAGACCAGCCTGGCCAACATGGTGAAACCCCGTCTCTACTAAAAATACAATAATTAGCCAGGCATAGTGGTGCATGCCCGTAATCCCAGCTACTCAGGAGGCTGAGGCAGGAGAATTGCTTGAACCCAGGAGGCGGAGATTGCAGTGAGCCGAAATCGCGTCACTGCACTCCAGCCTGGGTGACAGAGCGAGACTCCGTCTCAAAAAAAAAAAAAAAAAAAACTTGTAGAATGTCTACTGTGTGTTCCCAAACTTATATCCTGCTTCTCCCTTTGCGGTGCACTGTCCTGCAACCACATGAACCCCAATAGCCTTCCCTCCTCCTGTGCCCTCCACCCCTCTGCTAAAGACGTTTCCATTTCTGGAATCTGGGCAGCCCTTCCCTCATATCTCTGCATGACGAAAACCTAAATATCCTCAAGGCCCATCTCAGTGCCCTTTTCTCTACAAAGACTCTCCTAAATCAAAGTAAACGTGCCCCCAACCCCCCCACCCCAAGCTGATCTGGCACTTTACCTGTATTTTTTACCTTGCACTTTAGTGATTAATGTACTCTACTTTCCTGTTAGGCTATGAGAGCCTTTGGTGACAAAGCCATTTATGATTCTTCCTTCCTCCCCTTTCCTCAAGAGCTTTGCACCCAATAGGAGTACAATGATTGTGTTTGACAGACTGGCTGAATGAATGAAGAGGGAGTGAGGGTGGGGCCAGTGGAGGGTGGGGTGGGAAATCTGGGGTGGGTCTGAGTTTGGCTCTCCTGGGTGTTTTTCTGTGGCCTGCCTGTGGTGCTCATTCTCATCAGGAGAAGCAGAGGAGCTTTGGATCTCAGCTTGGATATCAGTAGCCACGTGACAGTGGCCAGTCTCTCTCTTCTTCCCCATGTGTAAATGGCACAACCCATCTCAAAGGTTATTGTGAGGATCAATGCGTGATCAATACACGAAAACACTCAGTACCTATTAGGTGCTCAATAAAGTTTGTTGATGAGTTACACAAGTGACAGTAATTTTTTAGTCTCTTTTTTGAGGTTGGGGTTGGGAGGTGGTGGCCATCTGCCCTACTCTTCCTTTCAGTACAGACATCTGTGCCCTTGTCAGGTCTTTCCTACTAGGTTATAACCCTGCACAGTGCCAGGAACGCAGGGCAGAGCGAGCAGCCAACAGAGGTTTGGTGAATGGATGGATGAGCACATGTGTGATACATAAATCCGTAGTCTCTGGAGTGTAACATCCTATTTCCGATTAAGCAAGGTGCTCTGGAAACTACAGGAGCATAAGCGGCCACTGTTGCTGTTGTTCTGCCTCTGGACAAGAGGAATTCGTGTCTTCTGGGTGGTGATCCAGCTCCACGATCCTCCAGGGTCCCCTGCCGGCTGCTGCGGGGGTGCCGCTGGGAGAGAGGCTCAGCTTGTCGGTGAGGGCAGTCGCTCTTTGCTGCAGGCTGACCCAGAAAACAAACTGGTGCTTCTTGCCCCTCCCAGGCCTATGGTGGGGAGGAGAAAGCCGCAGGGCACTGAGCCCTATGAACCAGTCCAGTGTCCAGAAAAGGGTCGCAGGCCAGGCTTCAGGGCCGTGGAACTCGCTGTTCTGGAGGCTGAACCCGGGTCAGCTGCAGAGGGGACTCCTTGGGCTGGGCAGTGGGGAAAGAGAGCAGCTGGGGAAGTGCCCAGGGACAAGAAAGAAGGGGCCCCAAGCTGGCCTCAGCAGCTCTCTGTGCACGCAGTTTCTTCTCTGAGGTAAGCAGTTTGAGCTCATCATAGAGAAGGTCTCAGAAATGAATAGTGCCACAAAAGTCTTGTGAAAGGCTTGTCTGTCATCTGAGGCTAGTGCACAGTGACGCGATGTGTGGGGTGTGCCCTTGAGAGAAACCGGCTGTGTTGCTGCCAGGTAGCCACTGAGCTGGAGGAATTTGCCGTCAGAAGACCCTAGGGAGGCCGCAGTCTCTCTCCAGCCTGTTTCTCTCCAGGCAAACTAAACCTGTGGGTAACTTGCTTCCAGAGGGCTGTTCCACTCTTCCCTCTCCAAGCTGGAGGCCTCTGGTGGGAGTTTCCTACAGCCCTGCTAAAGGCAGAGAGAAGCGGCAAGGGTGTTCTCTTCACCCCGTCCACGTACAAAACAGGCCAAGGCTTTGGGGTGTGTGACCTGGAGCCATGTCTCAGAGGGCCCTGGGAGCTCTCCAGGACTTTCTCCAGCCCCCACATTTGTGTTTAGCTGGAGGCAACCTGAGCCTGCGCGGGAAAGTAAACAGTTTTGTTGTTTGGGAAGCTTTTATTAATAGTTACAGATTATACTTTCTTTAAAGGCTTTAAAGAAAACAAGGTGTAATCTGTAACTTTTTTTTTTTTTGAGACGGAGTCTCACTCTGTTGCCCAGGCTGGAATGCAGTGGCAAGATCCCGGTTCAAGCAATTCTTGTGCATCGGCCTCACAGGTAGCTGGGATTACAGGTGTCCGCCACCATGCCTGGCTAATTTTTTTGTATTTTTAGTAGAGACAGAGTGTCACCATGTTGGTCAGGCTGGTCTCAAACTCCTGACCTCAAGTGATCCACCCGACTCGGCCTCCCAAAGTGCTGGGATTACAGGCATGAGCCACTGTGACTGGCTTGTAACTATTAATGAAAGCTTCTTCCAGCATTAAAAAAAAAAAAATCTAATTACATAATATTTTTAAGTTAAAATATTTTTAAATTTAATAATTGTTAATTTTTTTTTTTTTTTTTGAGATAGAGTTTTGCTCTTGTTGCCCAGGCTGGAGTGCAATGGCATGATCTCGGCTCACTGCAACCTCTGCCTCCCCAGTTCAAGCGATTCTCCTGCCTCAGCCTCCCCAGTAGCTGGGATTACAGGCATGCGCCATCACACCTGGCTTATTTTGTATTTTTAGTAGAGACAGGGTTTCTCCATGTTGGTCAGGCTGGTCTTGAACTCCTGACCTCAGGTGATCGGCCCCACCTTGGCCTCCTAAAGTGCTGGGAATACAGGCGTGAACCACCTTGCCTGGCCTAAATTAAAAAATAATGTTTACTCATTGTTTTTGTAAATGACTTTGCAGTAAAAGCCCTTTGATGGGGACTGTTCTATGCACTATACAAAAGATAAAGTTGGCCAGGTGTGGTGGCTCACTTCTATAATCCCAGCACTTTAGCAAGACAAGGCAGGAGGATTACTTGAGCCCGGGAATTTGAGACCAGCCTGAGCAACATAGGAAGACCTGTCTCTACTAAAAAAAGAAACCAAACAAACAAACAAATTAGCTGGGCATAGTGACGCACACCTGTAGTCCCAGCCAGCTACTTGTGAGGCTGAGGTGGGAGAACTGCTTGAGCCCAGGTGTCCAAGATTGCAGTGAGCCCTAATTGTGATAGAGTAAAGCATGGGAAAAAAAAAAAAAAGGAAAACGTATAGTTTTGCTTTCTTTCTTTTTTTTTTGAAATGGAGTCTTACTCTGTCGCCAGGCTGGAGTCCAGTGGCGAGATCTCGGCTCACTGTGACCTCTGCCTCCCGGGTTTAAGCGATTCTCCTGCCTCAGCCTCCAGAGTAGGTAGGTCTACAAGTGCATGTCACCACGCCCAGCTAATTTTTGTATTTTTGTTTTTTTTTAGTAAAGACAGGGTTTCACCATGTTGGCCAGGATGGTCTCAATCTCTTGACCTCATGATCCACCTGCCTTGGTCTCCCAAACTGCTGGGATTACAGGCATGAGCCACCGCGCCTGGCCAGTTTTGCTTTCTTTTTCTTTCTTTTTTTGAGACGGAATCTCTGTCACCCAGGCTGGAGTGCAATGGTACGATCTCAGCTCACTGCAACCTCCGCCTACCAGGTTCAAGCAATTTTCCTGCCTCAGCCTCCCAAGTAGTTGGGATTACAGGCTCACGCCACCACGCCCAGCTAATTTTGTGTATCTTTAGTAGAGATGGGGTTTCACCGTGTTTGCCGGGCTAGTCTTGAACTCCTGACCTCAAGTGATCCACCCACCTTAGCCTCCCAAAGTGCTAGGATTATAGGTGTGAGCCACTGCGCCCAGCCTTTCTTTTTATATGAAGGATATATTATTCATATTTCAGTAAGTTAACATTTTTATTTTAGAATCAACATTACATATAATTGGAAAATAGCGAGAAAAATCAATCATAATGTTGTGATGGGAACTAATATAACTTTGTCCATCATCTTTTTTCTTTATTATATATATGTGTAGATACATAGATTTTTTTTTTTTTTGAGACAGGGTCTCACTCTGCCACCCAGGCTGGAGTGCAGTGGCATGATCATAGCTCACTGCAGCCTTGAACTCCTGAGCTCAGGTGATCCTCCTGTGTCCGGAATTGGTGGGTTCTTGGTCTCACTGACTTCAAGAATGAAGCCGCAGACCCTCGCGGTGAGTGTTACAGCTCTTAAGGTGGTGCGTCTGGAGTTTGTTCCTTCTGATGTTTGGACGTGTTCAGAGTTTCTTCCTTCTGGTGGGTTGGTGGTCTCGCTGGCTCAGGAGTGAAGCTGCAGACCTTCGTGGTGAGTGTTACAGCTCTCAAGGCGGTGCGTCTGGAGTTGTTTGTTCTTCCCGGTGGGCTCGTGGTCTCGCTGGCTTCAGGAGTGAAGCTGCGGACCTTCGCGGTGAGTGTTACAGCTCATACAAGCAGTGTGGACCCAAAGAGTGAGCAGTAGGAAGATTTATTGCAAAGAGCAAAAGAACAAAGCTTCCCCAGTGTGGAAGGGGACCCGAGCAGGTTGCCACTACTGGCTCAGGCAGCCTGCTTTTATTCTCTTATCTGGCCCTAGCCACGTCCTGCTGTAGAGCCTAGTGGTCTGTTTTGACAGGGCGCTGATTGGTGCGTTTACAATCCCTGAGCTAGACATAAAGGTTCTCCACGTCACCATCAGATCAGTTAGATACAGAGTATGGACACAAACGTTCTCCAAGGCCCCACCAGAGCAGCTAGATACAGTGTGAATTGGTGCATTCACAAACCCTGAGCTAGACACAGGGTGCTGACTGGTGTGTTTACAAACCTTGAGCTAGATACAGAGTGCCGATTGGTGTATTTACAATCCCTGAGCTAGACACAAAGGTTCTCCACATCTCCACCAGACTCAGGAGCCTAGCTGGCTTCACCCAGTGGATCCTGCACCCGGGCTGCAGGTGGAGCTGCCTGCCAGTCCCGCGCCCTGCGCTCGCACTCCTCAGCCCTTGGGTGGTCGATGGGACAGGGCGCTGTGGAGCAGGGGTGGCGCTCGTCGGGGAGGCTCGGGCTGCACAGGAGCCCACGGAGGAGGGGGGGAAGGCTCAAGCAGGGCGGGCTGCAGTCCCGAGGCCTGCCCCGCGGGAAGGCAGCTAAGGCCTGGCGAGAAATAGAGCACAGCGCCGGTGGGCTGGCACTGCGGGGGGACCCAGTACACCCTCTGCAGCTGCTGGCCCGGTGGTAGGCCCCTCATTGCCCGGGGCCGGCAGTGCCGGCCGGCTGCTCGGAGTGCGGGGCCCGCCAAGCCCACGCCCACCCGGAACTCCAGCTGGCCCGCAAGCGCCGCGCGCAGCCCCGGTTCCCGCTCGCGCCTCTCCCTCCACACCTCCCTGCAAGCTGCAGGAGCCGGCTCCCGCCTTGGCCAGCCCAGAAAGGGGCTCCCACGGTGCAGCGGTGGGCTGAAGGTCTCCTCAAGTGCCACCGAAGTGGGAGCCCAGGCAGAGGAGGCGCCGAGAGCGAGCGAGGGCTGTGAGAACTGCCAGCATGCTGTCACCTCTCACTCCTACAAAATTATCCCAAGTAAACTAAATAAGAAGGCTTTCCAGCTGGGTGTGGTGGCTCACACCTGTAACCCCAGCACTTTGGGAGGCCAAGGCAGGCGGATCACCTGAGGTCGGGAGTTTGAGACCAGCCCTACCAACATGGAGAAACCCCCTCTCTACTAAAAATACAAAATTAACTGGGCGTGGTGGCATGCCTGTTATCCCAGCTACTTGGGAGGTCGAGGGAGGAGAATCACTTAAACCTGGGAGACGGAGGGTGCGGTGAGCCGAGATCGTGCCATTGCCCTGCAGCCTGGGCTTTCCATGAGCTAGGCAATTGTTGGAAACCAAGTGGATGTGGGTTGCTAGCTGATTCCAGTATGTGCCTAGAATTAGAATATTGATCCAGATTTTTACATTACCCATCCCTCTTGTTTCATCTGAGCTGCAGTCAGAGATCACTAATTGGTTCACAGCAATAAGCAGGTGAGTCTAAATTGCAGAAAAAAAGCTCAAAAACAACTGATAAGACTAGAATCTAATAACAGGTGTACCACGGTTCCTGAAACATACTCTTTTTCTCTCTCCAGTCTCCCATTTTTACTAAAGAAAAATCATGATAAGACAAGTTTGCTTTATTATATGCCGTCTGATCATTTGTATAAAGTGCAGCAAGAATAATTATTTTTCACATAGGATTTTTATAATTGACTTTGATGGAACTTTCTTCCATAAAAAGAATCTCGGATAATACCTTTTTAAAAGCCAAGCCCAGCCATGGGTTTGTACTATCAAACACCTATAGGAGTTGCGTAAATTCCTTTCCTCTTGAGGTCCCGAGATAACTTGGGGCTCCTGGGCCTGTCAGAAAATGACATTCTTTATTTACCACAGGTCAGTAAACCCTGTATAAGGACTGTGCAGACAAGGCACATGGCCAGTTTTCCCAAGGGGCTTTTATTGCCTCTATAAGTCAAGTTTGATTCCTTAAAGGAAAGCACATCATTCCATTCAAAGCCTTGGTAAAATAACCAGTTTCTCCAATTGTGTCCTGTTGCAAAAGAAAACGTTCTTATTGCACTTATGCAAATAACCATATTGCCATAAGTTAAGAATACTCACAAATAGTGTCCAAATTCTGACAAAATCAGGAAGAAAAACAAATATGTTCCAAATTTTGTTCACAGGTGTTTACTCAATTGTTAGAAGCTGTCAATAGCTCAAAATAAAAGTTTTCTTGACTCCAAAGTCAGCTAATTAGTGCTGAAGTCTATTTCCTTTGGGTTGGGGTCTCCCCAGTATAATCCCCTCATGGTTAGCCAGGAAGATGTTACTGGAAAGGGGTCCCAATCCAGACCTCAAGAGAGGGTTCTTGGACCTTGCACAAGAAATAATTTAGAGCAAGTCCATAGAGTAAAGTGAAAGAAGTTTATTAAGAAAATAAAGGAATAGGCTGAGTGCAGTGGCTCACACCTATAATTCCAGCACTTTGGGAGGCTGAGGCTGGTGGGTCATTTGAGGTCAGGAGTTCGAGACCAGCCTGGCCAACATGGTGAAACCCTGTCTCTCCCCAAAATACAAAAATTAGCCAGGCGTGGTGGCAGGCACCTATAATCCCAGCTACTCCGGAGGCTGAGGCAGGAGAATCTCTTGAACTCAGGAGGCGGAGGTTGCAGTGAGCCAGGATTGCAGCACTGCAATCCAGCCTGGGTGACAGAGCAAGACTCTGTCTCGAAAAATAAGAAAGTAAAGGAATAAAAGAATGGCTACTTCATAGGCAGAGTAGGCAGAGCAGCTACATTTTCATTTAGCATGTTCTTAAAAATACTGTTTGGAGGTTTTCAGCATGAAATATCAATGTTTAAAATTTCTGCCTCTTACCGTTTCCAAAATGTCAAGATAATAATTAGAGTTAACATGTATTTATTATATTTAATGAACAATTATTATGAAGAACCTACTATGTGCCAGGTTGTGGTCTAGGCTCTGAGGACGTAGCCGTGAAAAAAACAGAAAGGATTCCTATCTTCAAGTCTTCATGGAGCTTACTTTCTAGTGGGGAAAGACAGACAATAAGCAAAATAAATAAGTAAATTAAATAATACATTAGTTAAATTGGCTGGGTGTCATGGCTCATGCCTATAATCACAGCATTTTGGGAGGCTGAGGTGGTCAGATCACTTGGGTTCAGGATTCGAGACCAGCCTAGACAACACAGCAAGACCCTGCCACTAAAAAAAATTACAAAAATTAGCCAGGCTTGGTGGCGTGTACCTGTAGTCCCAGCTACTCAGGAGGCTGAGGTGGGAGGATGACTTGAGCCCAAAAGGTGGAGGTCGCAGTGTTGCAGTGAGCCAAAATCACGCCACTACACTCCAGCCTGGGCAACAGAGTGATACCCTGTCTCCAAAAAAAAATAAAGAAAGAAAGAATACATTGGTTAAATAGTATATAGATGGGGCACATGTGTTTTTTAAAAAGGTGACCCAGAAACAGAGGATAGAGAGGGCTGGAACTGTCAGGAAAGACCTAACATTTCCAAGGGGACTTTTTGGGTTTTTTTTTTATTAGGGTCCACTCCATTGCCCATTGTGCAGCAGCACAATCTCAGCTTGCTGCAGCCTCAACTTACCGGGCTCAAGTGATCCTCCCACCTCATACTCCTGAGTAGCTGAGACTACAGCCATGCACCAGCATGCCCAGTTAATTTTTGTATTTTTTGTAGAGACATGGTTTCACCATGTTGCCCAGGCTGGTCTCAAACCCTTGGGCTCAAGTGATCCTTCCACCTTGGCCTCCCAAAGTGCTGGGATTACAAGCATGAACGACTGCACCTGGCCCAGGGGGACTTTTAAGTGAAGACCTGAAGGTGTTAAGAACATGAGCCATGAGGATATCTTGGTGTAAAAGTGTTCTAGGCAGAACAATGAGCAAGTATAAAGATTCTCAGGGGCAGGAACTTGCAAGGAGGCAAGTAGGCAAAGGGTTGTGTAAAGATGACAGCAGAGAAGTTGAGGCCAGAGTATGGAAGACCTTATAGGCTCTGGCAGATACTTTGGCTTTTACTCTAAATTGAGAAGTATTGAAGGGTTCGGGGCAGGAGTAACATAATGCAACTTCTGTATAAATAGGCTCACTCTGGATGCTATGTTGAGAAGAGACCATAGGAGAGTATACTTGGAAGCAGGGAAACCAAGAACCTGTTTCATTAATCCAACTAAGAGGCAATGGTGACTTGGACCAGTGCAGTTACGGTGCAGTGGTGAGAAAGGGTATTCCAGGTATCTTTTGAAGGTAAAGCCAACGCCTTTGGATGGATGGATGACTCCAAGGACTTTGGCCTGAGCAACTAAAGGAGGGAGCTGCCATTAACTGAGATAGTTAATGAGATAAGGAAGACCTTGGAAAGAGCAGGTTTAGGGGTGGAGATCTTTTTATTTTAATTAATTTTTTTCCTGACCACTAGACCACCAGGGATAGGGATAGAGATCAAGAGTTCAGTTTTGGGCTGGGCATGGTGGCTGACACCTGTAATCCCAGCACTTTGGGAGGCAGAGGAGAGAGGATTGCTTAAGCCCAGGAGTTCAAGACCAGCCTGGGGAACATAGGAAGACACCCATCTCTACAAAATATAAAAAATTAGTCTGGCGTGGTGTTACGCACCTGCAGTCCGAGCTACTCCGGAGGTTGAGGTGGGAGGATCACTTGAGTCTGGAAGTAGAGGCTGCAGAGAGCCATGATTGCGCCACTGCACTCCAGCCTGGGTGACAGAGACCTTGTATCAAAAAAAGAAACAAAAGTTCAGTTATGGGAATGTTAGTCTGAAGATATCTACTAGGTATCCATGTGTACCTGTCCATCAGGCAGGCTGATATATTCCAATAAAGAGTTCAGAGCAGAGGAATGAACTCAAGACATAAATTTGGAAATGGCTGATATGTAAGTGGTATTTTTAAAGCAAGTTTAATTTTATTTTATCATTTTATTTTATTTTATTTTATTTTATTTTATTTTATTTTATTTTATTTTATTTTATTTTATTTTATTTTATTTTATTTTATTTTATTTTATTTTTGAGATGTAGTCTCACTCTGTCGCCCAGGCTGGAGTGCAGTGGTGCAATCTCGGCTCACTGCAACCTCCACCTCCCGTATTCAAGCAATTCTCTGCCTCAGCCTCCCGAGTAGCTGAGATTACAGGCATCCGCCACCACACCCAGCTAATTTTTGTATTTGAATGGTGTGAACCTGGGAGGCGGAGCTTGCAGTGAGCTGAGATGGCGCCACTGCACTCCAGCATGGGTGACAGAGCAAGACTCCGTCTCAAAAAAAAAAAAAGTTGGGGATAAAAACCTCCTGCATCTCTCAAATCACCAGCCTTAATCAACTACCTTTCCTACCTATACACAAGACAAATTTTCTGGCTTGTCACCTGTTATTGGAGAAATGGGATACCAGATCAAGGTGCTAAGTCAGTCTCAGTTCCTTCTCCCCTGCTTCTTCGCCCTCTCCTAGGCAAGAAGTCCATGATTGGACATGATTCCTGACTTCTGAAAGCACAGGTCTTAAGGTGTTCTGTGGAATGGTTCTCTGTAGCCACCAGCAACTCACTTGCCTTGCCAGTTTAGTTTCCCCTTCAGCAAAACAAGGGGATTGGGTCGGGACACTGGTTCCCAAGCTTGGCTGCGAATCTGAACTACCTACCCGGGGACTGTTTAAAGCCTACAGTGCCCACCACAGACCTATTGAATCAGACTCTTCAGGGGTGAGACACAGGCATGTATACGGTGGCCCTAAAACACCCTTCAATAAGAAGCCCTGGGCTAGATGATCTTGAAGGTCTCTCAGCTCTAATGCACTGTGCTTTGGGGCCTTGTCTTGCACTGTGCTTCCCTGATGTCCTTCTCAGGGCCCAGCACAAAGTGGAACTCTGAACAGAAGGCAGAGAACCTGGGTTCTTATTCCAGCCATGCTAGTAACAGCTCCGAGTTACTTCCACTCTTGGGGCTTCAGTTTCCTTATCTGCAACAAGAGTTGGGGGTATGGGGGTTGCCTTATGTTCATTCATCCAGCAAGTATTTATTGAGCACCTACTCTGTCAAGCTCTGGGATTCACTGGGTCTGAGTCTTGGTCATGGAATAGGATAACATTGCAAGGGATAAGCGCTGCTGCCAGGCAACTGGGCCTGGTTTTAATTAAATTAAATTAAATTAAATTAAATTAAATTAAATTAAAGGCAAGGACAGCACAGGTTCTTTTTTTTCTTTTTTTTTTTTTTGAGACAGAGTCTTGCTCTGTCACCCAGGCTGGAGTGCAGTGGTGGTGCAATCTCGGCTCACTGCAACCTCCTCCTGCTGGGTTCAAGTGATTCTCCTGCCTCAGTCTCCCAAGTATCTGGGATTGCAGGTGCCCGCCACTACGCCTGGATAATTCTTGTATTTTTAGTAGAGACGGGGTTTCGCCGTGTTGGCCAGGCTGGTCTAGAACTCCTGACCTCGTGATACACCTGCCTTGGCATCCCAAAGTGCTGGGATTACAGGCATGGGCCACCGCGCCTGGCCCCCCACTGGTCCTCTTTTAGTACCACCATGATGGTTTCCTGTCCCCAAACTCTACTCCAACCCTTGTTAACCATAGCTAGTCTCCACAGCAACAAACAAAGCTCATGGGTTCAGAAAGGGAAATGTATGTAAAACTGGCTAAATAAAAGTTATTAGCTTTTCTAGATAATCCCACTAGCCAGTTCTGAGATCTGAGACTAAACTATTCCACACAGAATGGCACAACTAGAACCTGGTGGTTCACAGTGTGGCCCACAGATCAGCATTGGATCTGTCACTGACAGCTTGTTAAAACTGGAATCCTAGGCTCCACCCTGGTCCTATTGAATCAGAGCCTGCATTTAAAGATGATCCCCAGGTGATCGTATGCACATTACGGTCTGAGAAACACTAAACTAAAAAAATATGAGCTCAGAAAATCCGTGGCAAGAAATGTATGTGAAACCTATAAGAGGAACTCCACACCACTTCCCCAAGAGGCAGCACATAGCGTGTTTCTGGATGGGAATACTCAGTGGGGGGAAGATGACAATTCTCACTCACATGAAATGGATCAAAGTGATTTTTTTTCTACTGTCATTTTCCTTTTTCTCTATATTTTTCAAAATTGATATATCATGGTTGTACATATTGGTACATATTGTGGGGTGTGTGTGGGTCAAATTGATTTTTGAAGTTAATTTGAGAGAATAAATTGGCTGGGCATGGTGGCTCACATCTGTAATCTCTGCACTTTGGGAAGCCAAGACAGGAGGATCCCTTGAGGCCAGGAATTCAAGACCAGCCTAGGCAACATAGCAAGTCTCCATTTCTACAAAAATTGTTAAAAATTTGCCGGGCTTGATGGGTGCACACCTATAGTCCTAGCTTCTCAGGAGGCTGAATAAGGAGGATTGCTTGAGCCCAGGAGTTTGAGGCTGCAGTGAGCTATGATAGCACCACTGCACTCCAGCCTGGGTGACAGAGCAAGACCCTGTCTCTAAAAAAAAAAATTATAAAACAAACAGACTAGGATTTTTTTTCTTTTGGAAAATAAATACAATAAGGTAGGATTTCCCCTATCAGATATTATGTTAAGCTGTGTGTAGTGGCTCACACCTATAATCCCAGCACTTTTGGAGGTGGGCAGATCACCTGAAATCAGGAGTTCGAGACCAGCCTGGCCAACATGATAAAACCCCTGTCTCTACTAAAAATACAAAAAAAAAAAAAAAAAAAAGAAGAAATAGCCAGGCATGGTGGTGCACACCTGTTATTCCTACTCGGGAGGCTAAGCAGGAGAATTACTTGAATCCAGGAGATGGAGGTTGCAGTGAGCTGAGATTGCACCACTGAACTCCAGCCTGGACAACAGAGCAAGACTCCATCTCAAAAAAAAAAAAGAAAAAAAGAAAAGAAATGATGTTAAGAGGAATTCAGGTTCTGGAGAAAGAAAATTTGGGTTTAGGCCAGGTGCGGTGGCTCACGCCTGTAATCCCAGCACTTTGGGAGGCCGTAGCAGGCTGATCATGAGGTCAGGAGATCAAGACCATCCTGGCTAACATGGTGAAACCCTGTCTCTATGAAAAAAATTACAAAAAAAAAAAAAATTAGCTGGGCATGGTGGCAGGCACCTGTAGTCACAGCTACTCGGGAGGCTGAGGCAGGAGAATGGTGTGAACCCGGGAGGCAGAGCTGGCAGTAAGCCAAGATTCACCACTGCACTCCAACCAGGGTGACAGAGTGAGACTCCGTCTCAAAAAAAAAAAGAAAAGAAAATCTGGGTTTGAATCTGACTTTGCCACTTCCTGAACATGTCGCTGCTATGGACTGCGTGGTGTCCCCTCAGATTCATACGTTGAGGCCCTCCCCTTCTTCTCCCCATCTCTTTTCCCCACCCCCTGCCCAGCACAAAGGAAAGGGCACTTCATGAAGACACAGCAAGAAGGTGGCCATCTCCAAACTAGGGAGAAAGCCCATGCCCAAAGCTGAACTCTGCCAGAACCTTGATCTTGGACATTCCAGCCTCCAGAACTGTGAGAAGATATTGATAAATCTGTGTTGTACAAGCTACTCAGTCTGTAGTATTTTGTTATGGCAGCCTGAGCAGACTAAGGCTGCCATCTTGGGAAAGCTTCCTAACATCTCGTAGCCTCTGTTTCTTCCTCCTGTAAAATAGGAGTAAGAATATCATTTACAGCATCCTTATGAGTATTAAAGGACATAGTATATGTCAAACACTCAGCAGAATGCCTGGCCCATAACAGTTGTTCAACAAATGGCAATTACAGTGATAACAACTGCAGCCTGGACAAAAATCTGTAGAAAGACCAATGGAACAGAACAGATAACCCAGAAACAGACCTCAGCATTTCCATAAGCTCCAGGAGTGCAGAGAAAGTCTATGTTTGTATTCACCATTGTGTCATTTTCCCCAAGCCTAACATATGTAGGGCATACAGGAAGTGCTTAAAAGGTATATGTTGTATTAGAATTTAATACACATGGCTGGGCATGGTGGCTTACACCTGTAATCCCAGCACTTTACGAGACCCAGGTGGGAGAATGACGTGAGCTCAGGAGTCCGAGACCAGCCTGGGCAACATCGCAAAACCCCATCTGTACAAAAAATACAAAAATTAGCCAGGCATGGTGGCACGTGCCTGTAGTCCCAGCTTAACCCTGGGAGGTTGAGGCTGCAGTGAGCTGAGATTGTGCCACTGCACTCCAGCCTGGACTATAAAGTGAGACTCTGTCTCAAAAAAAACCCCAAAATGTTTTGTTTTGTTTTGTTTTGAGACGGAGTCTTGCTCTGTCGCCCAGGCTGGAGTGCAGTGGCGTGATCTCGGCTCACTGCAACCTCCGCCTCCCGGGTTCACGCCATTCTCCTGCCTCAGCCTCTCCGAGTAGCTGGGACTACAGGCGCCCGCCACCACGCCCGGCTAATTTTTTGTATTTTTGGTAGAGACGGGGTTTCACCGTGGTCTCGATCTCCTGACCTCGTGATCCGCCCGCCTCGGCCTCCCAAAGTGCTGGGATTACAAGCGTGAGCCACCGCGCCCGGCCCAAAAAACCCCAAAATGTAATACATGCTGAGGAAGGACTCATAAATCAGTGGTGAAAGAGAGGACTAGTCTTTCAATAATACTGGGAAAATTGCTTATAGTTTTGGACTAAAATAACCAGATTTTATTATTTCATTTTATAAAGACGCGTTTAAACTTTTTTGGACTATGACCCACAGTACGAAATATGTGGAACATCTCAGCTGAATATAAATTAATAATTAAAACAAAAGTTTATAAAGCAATATTTATCCTTATTATGTCAGATGGACTCTGATCTATTCTATTCTATTCTATTCTATTCTATTCTATTCTATTCCTATATTATTAAAAAGAAAATTCTGGTGTCTGCCCAGTAAATTGATCTAACAACTCACTAGTGAATAGCTACCAGCAGTTAGAAGAATATTTCTTATACCAAAATTAATTTTTAATTTAAAAAAAGAAAAAATTATAGGTAAATAATATGAGAGGTTTTTTATTTTATTTTTTATTTTTTTGAGAGAGAGTCTTGCTCTGTCACCCAGTCTAGAGTACAGTGGCACCATCAGCTCACTGCAACCTCCGCCTCCCGGGTTCAAGCGATTCTCCTGCCTCAGCCTCCCGAGTATCTTGGATTACAGGCGTGCACCACCACACCTGGCTAATTTTTGTATTTTTAGTAGAGACGGGGTTTCACCATGTTGGCCAGGCTGGTCTTGACCTCCTGACCTCAAGTGATCCGCCTGCCTCTGCCTCCCAAAGTGCTGGGATTACAGGCATGACCCACTGAGTTGGCCAAATAATACGAGGTTTCGAAATGAGAAATGACTTGAGATTTTAAAAATAATGAAAAAAAAAAACAGAGGTAAACATTAACAAATTTGAGAACACCAACGTTTTAAATATGTTATATGGACCACATATGGCAAAGGCAGCTATGACAGACAGGATGTGGTCATCACTGGAGAGAAGGGGCCAGTTATTCTTGACATCTCTTTCTTCCTCATATTCGCCCACATGGAACCCAGCAGAAGTCCTGCAGATGCTGCCTCCATTCGTGCACTTTCTCCCTGGCCACAGCCCTGATCTTAGTCCAGACCATCATTCTCTCACTCTGGGACTGCTGCCCCCACCTCCCAGCTAGTCTCCCTGCTTCCACTGTGCACCCCATAATCCTTTCTGCTCATAGCAGCCAGAGTCATCTTTTTTTTTTTTTTGAGACAGGGTCTCACCATGTTGACCAGGCTAGTCTCAAACTCCTGGTCTCAAGCGATGCTCCTGCCTTGGCCTCCCAAAGTGCTGAGATTGCAGTCATGAGCTACCATGCCCGGCCAAGAGTAATCTTTTTGAAGTATTAATTAAATCACTCAGTAATCCAATTAAGAAACTGGCAAATAAGAAATCTTACAAGTGCTGAATCTTCTGTCTGTATTTATATGTGTTGTGTGTGTGTGCGATGTTTATACATAAAAGAGCTCTGATTAATTGGCAGCAGGCAAGGTGAACCCCTTGGGCAGTTACAGAATGGAAGAGCCGGACTTGAATGTGACAGGCCAGACCTCTCTGCACTTCCACATTCCAAGGAGAAACTGAGGAGTCCAAGAATTCTAAGTTCCAGCTGGCTTCCTGGTTCTTTTTTTATTTTTTTTCCCAAGATGGAGTTTTGCTCTTGTCGCCCAGACTGGAGTGCAGTGGCGTGATCTCGGCTCACTGCAACCTCCGCTTCCCAGGTTCAAGGGATTCTCCGGCCTCAGCCTCCTGAGTAGTTGAGATTACAGGCACGCCACCACGCCCAGCTAATTTTTGTATTTTTAGTAGAGACGGAGTTTCACCATGTTGGTGACAGGCGGGCACCTGTAATCTCAGTTACTCGGGAAGCTGAGGCAGGCGAGTCATCTGAATCCAGGAGGTGGATGTTGAGTGAGATTGTGCCACTGCACTCCAGCCTGGGTGACAGAGGGAGACTCCGTCTCACAAAAGAAAAAGCAAAACAAAAAAACAAAAAACAAAAGACAGCACTTTGGAGATTCCCAGGATTTTAGGAGTTGTATACTGGGAAATGGTGATAAAGACCAAATATATATTTCAGAATATCACAGGAGGATAAACCATATTTAGTCTAATAGTCTCTTTATAACTTGTAACTATCAGGTATATGGTCTGTGAGCCTCCATCTGAATTCTCGCCCAAGCTTTGGCTTTTGGTAGAGACAGGCTTGGCTGAATGGATGGAGGTCTTGGGCCAGGTTCTCCTTCTTGGGGGATCCAGGGGATGCACACACAGAGACCCTTGGAGCTTGAGCCCCAACGGAAAATTGACCCTGAAATCTTTGAAGCTTTTATAGGAATGGAGAGGAAATGAAACGTCATTTCAAAACTGAAGTTAATCCATTTTCATTCTAGGAAAACCCTCTGGAAGGGACTTTTAGTTATGTAAATATAGGGCAGAACTCCTCTTCTGAAATGGAGATGCCTGTGGCCCTGGGGCTCCATGGAGCACCCCTCCTCTGGTCAGCTGATGAAAGGGCCTGTGTTGTAGGCAGAAAGGTGCCTCTTCAGATTAGGTTTCCCTTAAAAAATTTTGATACAGGCCAGGAGTGGTGGCTCATGCCTGTAATCCCAGCACTTTGGGAGGCTGAGGTGGGTGGATCACCTGAGGTCAGGAGTTTGAGACCAGCCTGGCCAACATGGCGAAACCCCGTCTCTACTAAAAATACAAAAAAAAAAATCAGCCAGGCGTGGTGGTGCGTGCCTTTAATCCCAGCTACCTGGGAGGCTGAGGCGGAGAATTACTTGAACCTTGGAGGCAGAGGTTGCAGTGAGCCAAGGTCATGCCATTGCACTCCAGCCTGGGCAACAGAGTGAGACTCAGTCTTAAAAAAAAAAAAAAAAAAAAAATTGGCCGGGTGAGGTGGCTCACACCTGTAATCCCAGCACTTTGGGAGGCCGAGTCAGGGGCGGATCATGAGGTCAAGAGATCAAGATCATCCCGGCCTACATGGTGAAACGCCGTCTCTACTAAAAATAGAAAAATTAGCTGGGCGTGGTGGCGTGCGCCTGTAGTCCCAGCTACTCGGGAGGTTGGGGCAGGAGAATGGCTTGAATCTGGGAGGCGGAGGTTGTGGTGAGCCGAGATCGTGCCACTGCACTCCAGCCTGGCGACACAGCAAGACTCCGTCTAAAAAACAAAATTGATATGAAATACAATTTATACAATTAATATTTAATAAATGATTATTATGTGCCAGATACTATAAGCACTTGATATGAATTATCTCACTCAGCCTTCATAATACCCAGTATTACTTTCATTATATAAATGAAATGAGCAAACTGAGGTTCATAGAGTTTAAGTAACTTGTGCAGTGGGCATGCATTTGGCAAGTGACAGAGAAGGGATTTGTACCTACACCGGACTCCAGAGCCGATTCTCTGCCTCTGTTATCCTCTGGAATTTTTTCAGGTCATTAATGGAGTGAGTAATTATCCCAGACTGTCAGAGGGGTTTGAACCAGAGCGACTCCATCTTGAATAGGGGCTGGGTAAAATGAGACTCAGACCTACTGAACTACGTTCCTAGGAGGCTAGGCATTCTAGTTACAGGAATAGATAGGAGGTCCCAGCTACTCTGGAGGCTAAGGCAGGAGAATGGCGTGAACCTGGGAGGTGGAGCTTGCAGTGAGCTGAGATGGCGCCACTGCACTCCAGCCTGGGCGACAGAGCGAGACTCCGTCTCAAAATAAATAAATAAATAAATAAATAAATAAATAAATAAATAAATAAAAAAAAATAAATTTAAAAAAATAAAAAGGGGAGGAACCTTCGGTGCTGGGAATTGGCCACTCCTTTCCCAGAAAACTCATGAATAATCCACCCCTTGTTTAGCATATAATCAAGAAGTAACAATAAGTATCTTGGTTGAGCAGCTCAAGCCACTGCTCTGCCAATGGAGTAGCCATTCTTTTATTCCTCTGCTTTCTTTTTGTGGACTTTCACTTTGTGGACTTGCCTCAAATTCTTTCTTGCGCGTAGTCCAAGAACCCTCTCTTGGGGTCTGGATCGGGACCCCTTTCCGGTAAGAAGCTTAGAATGCCATTCTTGACTGACTTAGACTGGAGCAGAATAGGAGAAATCATCACCTTCTTGACGTGTGTGCCAGTCGGGGCCGTCCTTGCTGATCTTGGGAGGAACTTCTCTCTTGACCCAAGAGGGAAGGAATGGAATCATTTCACAAGGCACAAAGACACCCTCTTGGCGACAAGCAGGAAGAAGCCATGACCCTTTCTTCCTGTGGGCTAGGCCAGGAAGAGTTGAGCCCCAGGTGGCCATGCCAAGTTCCAAAGGGTGATGTTGAAGAAGACTGCAGGTGATGCTGAGATTGAGCCCTAGTGTTTTACAGAAGCAAGCAGACCCCTGGACAGAGGCCTCTTGACAGAGCAAACTGTTGGGGGCAAGCAATGTTCAGAGAGTCAGAGCAAATGTGAGAATGGCTGGAGCAAAGAAAATGTAACTACTCCCTCTTCTACCCGCCCCTCCTCCAAGTAACCCTCAGCCCATCTGTCCCAGCTCAATGGTTACACTTCTTGACATTATGTTACAAGCTGTTGGTTCATATTTAGCTTGTGGTTGGCCTAAACCACCAGATCTTTTTCATACAAACTGCTGTCTGGCCAGTTCCTTCCATTCCATGCTTCTAGTACACGTGCAACTGATTTAAAATAAAGCAAAACGTAAATGCAAGATATCCCACATACAATTTAATTCTGTTTGATTCTGGTCAGCTGAAATAATTAAAAGTTTTAATTCTGTCATCTTTTGTAATAATTCCCTTACCAGTTTGTATCATCTGCCAAACTGGTAAACATTGATTATTTTGTCCTAGCAGGTAGTGAGAACTCTGAACAGGACCAAGCAGAGTCCTCTGGCATGACGCGACAACAGGGGTCCCCAAAGTGTGGTCTGGGAATCCTAGAGGTCCCAGAGACCCTTTCAGCAGGTCTGTGAAATCTAAACTATTTTCATTGATTGATTGATTGATTGATTGAGACAGAGTCTCGTTCTGTCGCCCAGGATGGAGTGCAATGGCACGATCTCAGCTCAATGCAACCTCCGTCTCTCCGGTTCAAGAGATTCTCCTGCCTCAGCCTCCCCAGTAGCTGGGATTACAGGCACCTGCCACCATGCCCAGCTAATTTTTGTATTTTCAGTAGAGACAGGGTTTTTCCATGTGGGTCAAGCTGGTCTCAAACTCCCGACCTCAGGTGATCCACCCGCCTTGGCCTCCCAAAGTGCTGGGATTACAGGCGTGAACCACTGTGCCCAGCCCAAAATTTTTTTTTTTTTTTTTAAAGAAAATAAGCCAGGCATGGTGGCTCTTTGGGAGGCCAAGGCAGGCAGATCCCTTGAGGCCAGGAGTTCAAGACCAGCCTGGCCAACATGGCGAAACCCCATCTCTACTAAAAATATAAAAATTAGGCCAAGCACAGTGGCTCACACCTGTAATCCCAGCTTCTTAGGAGGCTGAGGCAGGAGAATTGCTTTAACCCGGGAGGCGGAGGCTGCAATGAGCTGAGATCGTACCACTGCCCTCCAGCCTGGGGACAGAGCAAGACTCCATCTTAACAAAATAATAATAATAATAAATTATTTGTGAACTGTTATAATGCTTAAATGCCATTTTCACTCTTGTTCTATCACAAAAAAAAAAAACAAAACTGTGTTCCAGAGGCTATAGGATGACTGATATCACACTAGACTATGTGCAGCACCAGTTATGAGAATCCAGCTGTCTTCTGTGAAGCCAGAGATGAATAAGATTTGTAAAAATATAAAACAAAGCCACTCTTTTCTCACCAACTTCTTTTTCCTTTTGAAAAATATAGTTGTGTTTCATAAAAGTGTTTGAGTATGTTTGGGCTGCTATAACAACATACCTTAGACTGAGTAATATATAAACAACAGAAATTTATTTTTCACAATTCTGGAGGTTAGGAAGTCCACGATCAAGGTGTCAGCAATTTTGGTGCCTGGTGAAAGCCTGTTCCTCATAGATGGCTCCTTCTTTGTGTCCTCACAAGGTGTGAGGAGCAAGGAAGCTCCTTCAAGCCTCTTTTATAAAGGCACTAATCCCTCGATAAGGGTGGGTGGAGCCCTCATGACCTAATTACCTCCCAAACGCCCCGCCTCTTAATATCATCACCTTGGAGATTAGGTTTCAACATATGAATTTTGGGAAGTACACCAACATTCAGATCCTAGCAAAAGTTATTTATGTATGTTATTTATGTTGACAGACAATGAGTTTATTATTACTTTATTCTATTTTTTGAGACAGAGTCTCACTCTGTCGCCCAGGCTGGAGTGCAGTGGTGCGATCTCGGCTCACTGCAACCTCCGCCTCCCAGGTTCAAGCAATTCTCCTGCTCAGCCTCCTGAGTAGCTGGGACTGTGGGCGCCCACCACCATGCCTGGCTCATTTTTCATTTTTTTATTTCCTAAAAATATTTAAGTGAAAGCTTTTTTTTTTTTTCTTTTTTTTTTTTTTTTTGAGATGGGCTGGAGTGCAATGGCTCAATCACAGCTCACCAAAACCTTGAACTCCTGGGCCCAAGTGATTCTCCCATCTCAGCCTCCCAAGCAGCTGGGACTATAGTCATGCAACATCACACCTGGCTAAAAAAAAATATATATATACATATATATATATATATATATGTATATATTTGGCCAGGCACAGTGGCTGTAATCCCAGCACTTTGGGAGGCTGAGGTGGGCGGATCATGAGGTCAGGAGTTTGAGACCAGCCTGATCAACATGGTGAAACCTGTCTCTACTAAAAATACACAAATTAGCTGGGCGTGATGGCAGGCACCTGTTATCCCAACTATTTGGGAGGCTGAGGCAGGAGAATCACTTGAACCCAGAAGGAGGAGGTTGCAGTGAGCCGAGATCACGCCATTGTACTCCAGCCCCGGCGACAAGAGCGAAA
>NW_026652286.1:91587377-91640782 GCF_009828535.3 Hylobates moloch | reverse complement strand
CCTGTTATCCCAACTATTTGGGAGGCTGAGGCAGGAGAATCACTTGAACCCAGAAGGAGGAGGTTGCAGTGAGCCGAGATCACGCCATTGTACTCCAGCCCCGGCGACAAGAGCGAAACTCCATCTCAAAAAAAAAAATATTTTGTACAGGCAGAGTCTTGCCATGTTGCTCAGGCTGGTCTTGAACTCCTGAGCTCAAGAGATCCTCCTGCCTTGGCCTCCCAAAAGGCTGGATTACAGGCATGAGCCACTGTACCTGGCCAACCATGGTACTTGGTTTGCAATTGATCTGTGAAATGCTTTCTACTCAATACCTTTTAGAAAAGACCACCAGATGCAGTTTTCTTTTAGTTGGCAGGGCTGCAGTACACCTTCATGTCACTACCTCAGGGCTCCATGCACTCTCTAACCTCTGCCATAATCTAGTCTGAGGAGAGGAATATGTGGTGAGGAACTGAGGCATCCTGCCAACAAGCAACAACAACTTGTAGTGTGTGCCTGGAGTCCCAGCTACTTGGGAGTCTGAGGTGGGAAGATCACTTGAACCCAGGAGGTGGAGGCTGCAGTGAGCTATTGTGCTAATGCACTCCAGTCTTGGTGACAGAGAAAGGTGCTATCTCAAAAAACAAAACACAACAGAAAAAGGGACCAAGTGCCATGGGATGTGTTGATTTGCTTTAGTAATGAAATTATACCTGGAACAGCAGCTGCAATTGGGGTTACAAGGCTTTGGATAACCCACTTTCATTCTCCTATGTCCTTCAGTCTGCTGACAGGCAAACAGGTGATTTGAGCAGGGATGTGGTAGGAATTACCACCTCTGTGTCTTTCAAGACCTTGTTAGTGGCACTAATCTCATCAAGCCTTCCAGAAATGTGATAACTGTTTTTGGTTTACTATTTTAGTATGTAGACACAGTTCTAGTGGATTCCACTTGGCCTTTTTTTATCATGATAGCCTTCATTCCATGGGTCAGAGAACCAATACAAGAAGTCTACCAGTTGTTGCTGGGTGCGGTGGCTCACGCCTGTAATCCCAGCACTTTGGGAGGCCGAGGCGGGTGGATTACGAGATCAGGAGATGGAGACCACCCTGGCTAACGCGGTGAAACCCCATCTCTACTAAAAATACAAAAAATTAGCAGGGCGTAGTGGTGGGCACCTGTAGTCCCAGCTACTCAGGAGGCTGAGACAGGAGAATGGCATGAACCCGGGAGGCGGAGCTTGCAGTGAGCCAAGATTGCACCACTGCACTCCAGCCTGGGCAACAGAGCGAGACTCCGTCTCAAAAAAAAAAAAAGAAGTCTACCAGTTGTTGAATATGTCTACTCAGACACCTACTGAATATATCTAAACTGCAATGTATACCCACCTGTGCATTCTGGAACTGGGGAAATAATGATGGGATGAGTTCTGGGAACTACTGGGCTTGCTGTGAGATGGAGTCAAGCCAAAACTTCATAGATCATCTGACTTCCATGAGCCCCTACTCTGACAATGGGACACAGTGCCATTTTGGTTCTCCAGGGATTAGCACCAGTTCAGAGCCAAGGTTTACTAACTCCTAAGTATCTGGTCATTTCTCCTTCTCAAAGCACAGTCACCCTGCGTTATGGCTTCAGGTTTCTTTGAGGAAATGCTAAGAAGATTTACAGTGTAACTTTTTGACAGTGTAGTAAATCCTTCCTCAAAGGATCTTTCCTTCATTCAAGGGGACTGGGCTTGGGAACTGTCTCTAATCTAAGAATTGATTGAAGGGCTCTTACTCTTTATTGTCAGAAGTCGGCCGGGTGCGGTGGCTCACGCCTGTAATCCCAGCACTTTGGGAGGCCAAGGGGGACGGATCACGAGGTCAGGAGTTGGAGATCAGCCTGGCCAACATGGTGAAACCCCGTCTCTACTAAAAATAAAAAAATTAGCCGGGCATGGTAGCACGCGCCTGTAATCCCAGCTACTTGGGAGGCTGAGGCAGGAGAATCGCCTGAACCTGGGAGATGGAGGTTGCAGTGAGCCGAGGTCTTCCCACTGCCTTCCAGCCTAGGCAACAGAGTGAGACTCTGTCCCAAGGAAAAAAAAAGCGAACTTCTAAAGCCATTTCCAAACGACTTGAACAGATACCTTCTCTGCTTAGTACACATTTTGCTTCTTTAAATTTTTTTTTTTACATTTATTTATTTTTATTTTTTTTTAGAGACAGGGTTTTTCTCTGTTGCTCAGGCTGAAGTGCAATGAATGGCATGACCCTAACTCTCACTGCAGCCTTGACCTACTGGGCTCAGGCGATCCTTCCACCTCAGCCTCCTGAGTAGCTGGGACTACAGGTGTGCGCCACAGTATATTCTTATAGAGATGAGGGTGTCACTATGTTGTTGGTATTAAACTCCTGGCCTCAAGTGTTCCTCCTGCTTTGGCCTCCCAAAGTGCTGGGATTCCAGGCATGCGCCTGTCTGCTTTGCATTCTTTTATGAGATGGCCAGTCTCATAAAAGGTATGGCCACAAGAGGAGACAGGAGAGGCTCAGGAAAACAGAGTTTATTGTACCCTTGGATCCTAGGGACAGAGCATGCAGGGCCCCAAAGAAAAGACACTGGGTGGTCAAAGGGCAGAAGACAGAAGTGTGGGGAAGGTTTAGGCTACTGCTCTTTGGAGTGGGGGCTTTTACGGGAAAGGCAAGGTAGGGTGGGGTGAACCTTTAGTATTGACTAGTTTGAATAATTTCAGTGGCTTTGGGGTATAGGTTGGTCCCTAATTGACTGGGACCTGGCCCTGGGCAGAGGAATTTTGCCTCTGGGGGTGTATAGGACAGATAGAGGGGGTGTGGCTCTGGGGCTGGTTAGTTTGCATATCAAAGACATGCTTCTGGCTGAGCTCTTTGCTATCTCTAAGAACTGGCTAACCCAGGGAGGGGCAGTCTCTCTCCAGCCAGAAAGGTTTATTTTATTTTATTTTATTTTGTTTTCTTGTAGAGACAGGGTCTTGCTACGTTGCTCAGGCTGGTCTCGAACTCCTGGCCTCAAGCAATCCTCTTGCTTCAGCCTCCCAAAGTGTTGGGATCACAAGCGTGAGCCACTGCACCTGGCCGATAAAGGTTTTTTAGGGTGTGCATTCTTATTAATAAATTCATCCAGGCCAGGCGTGGTGGCTCACCCTGTAATCCCAGCACTTTGGGAGGCCGAGGCGAGTGGATCACCTGAGGTCAAGAGTTTGAGAGCAGCCTGGTCAACATGGTGAAACCCCATCTCTATTAAAAATACAAAATTTAGCCTGGCGTGGTGGCAGGCGCCTGTAATCCCATCTACTCAGGAGGCTGAGGCAGGAAAATCACTTGAACCCAGGACGCAGAGGTTACAGTGAGCCAAGATTGTGCCACTGCACTCCAGCCTGGGCAACAGAGAGAAACTCTGTCTCAAAAAATAATAAATAAATAAATAAATTCATCCAAATCAAAAATTATATTTCTTCCATCCTGATCCCATTCTTTCAAGATCTATTCCCCTACCTATTCCCTGAGTTTCAGTCAGTATAAATCAGCATTTAAGGATCTTGGTAAAAGATAAAGGGAATTGTTTGTACTATTCTTATAACTTTGCTGTAAATATGAAACTATGTCAAAAGAAAACATGAAGCAATGTATACACTGACAAACTCTCAATATTCTTTTGGTTTGTATGGTATTTCCTCATGAGTCACCCTGGGGCCTGCTGTGACTTGAATCTCTGATCTAAAAGAGGTGGAAGGGTTAGGTTCCCAGGAGGATCACAGTGCCCTGAAAGGCCACTAGCTCTGGGGAGGTCATCCCAGGTTCTTTAGGTAAGGGAAGATTAACTGCAGATGGAGAGGAAGGTCACTTTTTTTTGGCTAAGGAGGTTTAGCTGAATTTAGGGTTTAAGGCAGCGGTGTCCAATCTTTTGGCTTTCCTGGGCCACATTGAAAGAATTGTCTTGGGCCACACTTAAAATACACTAATAATAGCTGATGAGCTAAAAAAAAAAAAAAAAAAAAAAGAAAGAAAAAGAAAGAAAAAAATCACAAAAAACCTCATAATGTTTTTTATTGTTGTTGTGGTGGTTTTTGTTTTTTGTTTTTGTTTTTTCTTTTGAGACGCAGTTTTACTCTTGTTGCCCAGGCTGGAATGCAGTGGCGCTGTCTTGGCTCACTGCAATCTCAGCCTCCCGGGTTCAAGCGATTCTCCTGCTTCAGCCTCCCAAGTAGCTGGGATCACAGGCGACCGCTAGCACGCCTGGCTAATTTTTGTATTTTTAGTGGAAACAGGGTTTCACCATGTTGGCCAGGCTAGTCTCGAACTCCTGACCTTAGGTGATCCACCTGCCTCAGCCTCCCAAAGTGCTATGATTACAGGTGTGACCCACCGCGCCTGGCCAAAGCTCATAATGAAAGTTTATGGCCGAGTGTGGTAGCTCAAGCCTATAATCCCAGGACTTTGGGAGGTTGAGGCGGGTGATCACCTGAGGTCAGGAGTTCGAGATCAGCCCGGCCAACATGGTGAAACCCCATATCTACTAAAAATACAAAAAAATTAGCTGGGTGTGATGGTGCGTGCCTGTAACCCCAGCTACTTAGGAGGCTGAGGCAGGAGAATCACTTGCACCTGAGAGGCAGAGGTTGCAGTGAGCCAAGATCGTGCCACTGCACTCCAGCCTGGGGGACAGACGGAGAGTCTGTCTAAAAAAGAAAAAGAAAGAAAGTTTACGAATTTGTGTGGGGCCGCATTCAAAGCCATCCTGGGCCACATGCAGCCTGCAGGGCCACAGGTTGGTCAAACTTGGTTTAAGGTCTTTGGCCTCATAGGAATCCATCCATATGTCTGTATCCTGAGACTCAGGGTCTTACTCTTTTGCAATCAAGGTCTTCTTTTGAACATAAGACACCCTGGTAGGTTATGAATTCACTTTGCATTGAAATTCAGTCTGCTGCAAGTGGACACTTAGTGTTTGGTGATCAGAAATCTTGACCTTGAGGCTACCAGAGATAAGAGTTTTTTTTAAAGGCAGTCTTCAAGTTTTTTGGTCCATTTTCCAGAACTTGGGATGGAAATTTAAAGCCTTTAGCTCATCATTTTCTTTCTCCAAACTTCCCCCATATGTAGAAGCAACCAACATTCCTCATTACATTCCTATTTCTACTAAAATGTTCTACAGCAGCAAATATTTGGCTACCCAAAGCTTTGCCGTCTATAAGCGTTTATCACAAGTGATTACAGGTAGAGTTTAAGAATTTAAGTTTACTGCTGGCAACAATCATGAATGCACTTAAGTTTAATCAGGTCAGAGAATCAGTTTCCAATTCCTATCCTTGATGATCTGTCCCCTGAAACCATGGCCAGTACCAGTAAGTGTATCAGTCAGGGAGGCAGAACCTTTATGAATGATGAGATAAGGAATTTATTATGGGAACTATGCTTTACACAATTGTAGAAGAAGCTGGGGAAAGGAAAGACCAAGAGGTTAGTCAGAGAATCAAAAGAGGAGTCACCAATGTGGGGAGGGAAGTGCATCTGGCACTGACACGGGGCTGTGATGAGAAGGCTCCTGGAGAGCCATCTGGGCAGCCGCCACCTCTGTGGATCCATCACCAAGTGTCTGGTGGTCACTGGTGGTCAACAGGGTCAGGAATTGGCAAGCATTTCTGGACACTGATCAGAGCAAAGCAAGGACAAGCTAGAGCTCACTAACACTTCTGTCACCACATCTAACCACAATGACATTTAGAGAATAATACTTGTGGCTGGGTGCGGTGGCTCACGCCTGTAATCCCAGCACTTTGGGAGGCCGAGGCGGGCAGATCACAAGGTCAGAAGTTTGAGACCAGCCTGGCCAATATGGTGAAACCTCATCTCTACTAAAAATACAAAAATTAGCTGGGTGTGGTGATGCATGACTGTAGTCCCAGCTACTTGGGAGGCTTCATTTCTGCCTTTTTTTTTTTTTTTTTTGAGATGGAGTCTCGCTCTGTCTCCCAGGCTGGAGTGCAGTGGCACAGTCTTGGCTCACTGCAACCTCCGCCTCCCAGGTTCAAGCGATTCTCCTGCCTCAGCCTCTCGAGTAGCTGGGATTATAGGGCCTGCTACCACGCCTGGCTAATTTTTTGTATTTTTAGTAGAGATGGAGTTTCACCATGTTGGCCAGGCTGGTCTTGAACTCCTGACCTGGTGATCCACTGCCTCAGCCTCCCAAAGTGCTGGGATTGTAGGTGTGAGCCACCATGTTGGGATTATAGGCATGAGCCACCGTGCCTGGCCTCTGCCTTTTAAAGGTCATGCAAATTCCTCTTTTGGCCAGCTCTAACCTGAAATCATTCAGGGAAAAGGATTCTGGGAAACAGTTCCAACTTAACCAAGTTGACATAATACAAACCACAATAATATGCAATATTTGAACCCAGGCAGGATCCTGGATTGTGAGAAAAAAATCAACGTATCAAAGAGGTTTTGAGGAAAATGGGATGATTTTTAAATTGCGAATCAGCTATTAGATAATTAAAAGGGAGGCTAGGTGCGGTGGCTCACACCTGTAATCCCAGCACTTGGGAGGCTGATGTGGGCAGATCAGTGGAGGTCAGGAGTTCAAGACCAGCCTGGCCAATGTGGTGAAACCCCGTCTCTCTTAAAAATACAAAAATTAGCCAGGTGTGGTGGCACACACCTGTAATCTCAGCTACTTGGGAGGCTGAGGCAGGAGAATCGCTTGAACCTGGGAGGCGGAGGTTGCAGTGAGCCGAGATTTCATCACTACACTCCAGCCTGGGTGACAGAGCAAGACTCGGTCTCAAAAAAAAAAGGTGGGAGTCGGGGGGCTTAATTTTTTTTTTTTTTTTTGAGACGGAGTCTCGCTGTCGCCCAGGCTGGAGTGCAGTGGCGCAATCTCGGCTCACTGCAGGCTCTGCCCCCTGGGGTTCACTCCATTCTCTTGCCTCAGCCTCCCGAGTAGCTGGGACTACAGGCGCCCACCACCTCGCCCGGCTAATTTTTTGTATTTTTAGTAGAGACGGGGTTTCACCGTGTTAGCCAGGATGGTCTCGATCTCCTGACCTTGTGATCCGCCCACCTCGGCCTCCCAAAGTGCTGGGATTACAGGCGTGAGCCACCGCGCCTGGCCCTTAATGTTATTTTTGTGTTTGATAATGGCATTGTGGTTATGTAAGATAATGTCATTCTTAGGAGTTGGGGTTTAAATATTTAGGGGTGAACTTTCAAATGGTTTTGCATTTATTTATTTGTATTACATATCTAGTGAATATAACAAAATGTTCAATCGTTGAATCTAGGTGGTGGATCTGCAGATGTTTCAACCTTTCAGTTATGTTTGACATTTTTTAATAATAAAGTAACAGGGAAAATAAAAGACTCCTCTCGATTCTTATCTTCTCTGGAAGGCGTTCCTACCCATCTCCTGTTACCACTTTAAAGTCTGTGCTGTCCATCCTTTTTCTTTCCAAGGTATAGCTCTGAGGCATATATCATACTGTACTTTAATTTCTTGTTTTCTGGTCTCTTCTCTCTGTAAACTTTGAAGTCCTTAAAGGGCAACATGCTCTCTTCCAGCATTTATTCCTGTACCTGGCACAGGATTGGGTGACTCATTCATCCTCGTTCAGTCAAGAACAGAAGAAAGTCTAATTTAGGAATTTTCTTCAGGGCTACCAATTCAAGTGACTCCAAGAAGAGCAACGGTTTGGGGTTTTTAATTTTTGTTTCACATCGCTTCTCGGCCTTTTGGCTAAGATCAAGTGTAATTTTTGTTTCACATTATAGAAGTGATGCTTGCAAATTAAAATAATTTTAAAACAAACTAAAAAATAAAGTTTTTTCATTCCTGTCATATACACACTTGTTAGAGTTGAGTTTAGCATGTATCCTTCCAGAACTATTTCTATGCAATTATAAACACACACATGCAAAATACTACTATAAATGTTGTCTGGAGACTTAGTTTTTTAAAATCTAATAATATGGAGCTTAGCATATTTGTATACAAATAGATCTGCATCATTCTTTACACAGGCTACGTAGTAATCGTATGGCTGTGCATTGATTTTATTTCACTACTGCATTTGAATAAGCATATAGGTAGAGAAGCAGTCTACACGAAACGACTAACCCAGACAAAAAGGGATTTGGCAACCAGTAGCCCAGACAAAAAGGGATTTAGCTTGAACTGTGGGTACAAAGTCAGTGTAAACTGGCAAGGAAGGGAATTTACCAAACGTCTCAGCTTACAGAGTCCTGGTCTATTCAAGAAACAAAATAGAGATCATGGAAGAGAAAAAACCAAGTATGAAATTGAATGGAGCCAGCTGACAAGTGTGAGACTTGTAATCACCTAATTTGTGTATGCCCAGTTACCTTCCCACTGCACCCTGAGGCAGCCAAGACACTACACAGCCTCTAGGAACAAGTGAAAGTGGCAAGTGTATGGGCCCTGGTTCGTCTTGGACGAGAAAGTCCCACTGGCTTCCCAATGACAACAGAAAGTTACCCAAGCAAGCGTGGGCGAAATCCCAGTAATGTTTCTAGAGCCAGCCAGTCTCATCATGGGTGCCCCCACTGCTTTCGCTTTCCCCAGTCACTTCTTAGGCACGAAAACACGCCTCTTCTGCTGGGAAGCCCTCCCTCCTTTCTGAGAGTCCTCACCCACCCCAACTATCCAATCTCATTTCCCTCTTAGTTTATTTTCTTTCTTTCTTTTTTTTTCAGACAGAGTCTTCTCTGTCACTCAGGCTGGGATGCAGTGGCATGATCTCAGCATTCTGTAACCTCCACCTCCCGGTTTGAAGTGATTCTCTTGCCTCAGCCTCCCGAGTAGTTAGGATTACAGGCGCGTCCCACTAAGCCTGGCTAACTTTTGTATTTTGGGTAGAGATGCGGTTTCACCATGTTAGCCAGGCTGGTCTTGAATTCCTGGCCTCAAGTGATCCACCCTCCTTGGCCTCTGAAAGTGCTGGGATTACAAGCATGAGCCACCACGCCCAGCCTTATTTCCCTCTTGGTTTCTTTTTTTCTTTTTCTTTTTCTTTTTTTTTTTGAGATGGCATTTCACTCTTTTTGCCCAGGCTGGGTGCAATGGCACGACCTCGGCTCACCGCAACCTCCGCCTCCTGGATTCAAGCAATTCTCCTGCCTCAGCCTCCCGAGTAACTGGGATTATAGGCATGCGCCACCACCCCGGCTAATTTTGTATTTTTAGTAGAGACGGGGTTTCTCCATGTTGGTCAGGCCGGTCTTGAACTCCCGACCTCAGGTGATCCACCCGCCTCGGCCTCCCAAAGTGCTGGGATTACAGGCGTGAGCCACTGTGCCCGGTTTCTTCTTAGTTTCTTTTTTTTTTTTTTTTTTGAGACGGAGTCTCGCTCTGTCGCCCAGGCTGGAGTGCAGTGGTGCGATCTCGGCTCACTGCAAGCTCCGCCTCCCGGGTTCACGCCATTCTCCTGACTCAGCCTCCCGAGTAGCTGGGACTACAGGCGCCCGCCACTACGCCCGGCTAATTTTTTGTATTTTTAGTAGAGATGGGGTTTCACCGTGGTCTCGATCTCCTGACCTCGTGATCTGCCCGCCTCAGCCTCCCAAAGTGCTGGGATTACAAGCGTGAGCCACCGCGCCCGGCCCCTTCTTAGTTTCTAATACCCATCCTGTTAGCTCAGATTGTTACTGTGTCAACAAAATGATGATGGAGCGCATTGAGACTATTAAAATGGGTTGTATAATCATTGCATGCCTAGATCAAAACATCTCATGTATCTCATAAATATATACACCTACTATGTACCCACAAAAATTAAAATTAAACATTTATTTAAACAATTAAAACTTTTTTAAAAAAAGAGTTGTAATATCCTGATGGTGTTGCCCACTCCAAAACATAGCATGAACCCATCCCTGTCAATTCGCCTTCACTGCCATGTCAGAAGTATGTGCTCATGGCCTTGTCTGCTGCTAAGCACAGGTATTTCTGCAAGTAAAATAAATAGTAATGAGTTTATATGCACAGTTTGCTTTATATAAATCCAATGAGTGGTGATCCAAGAAGTAACAAATTTTGGTAAATACAAAAATTGGGAATTTTAATCTGGGATTCTGTATAGTGTTAGGAAAGCTCAATGTTAGATTATTTGAATGCTAGTCAATAATGTTCATTGGCAATTTTTAGTGTTTGAATATTCGCTGTGGGTTACAGTCATCTGTAAATACTTTAGCAGAAGAAATGCAAAAGAAGAGATAATGCTGTTACAAAATACCAATGAAATCAAACTAATCTATAATCTGAATTTGCAAAAATATTATCAATTTCAACAGTAAAACCAAAATCAGGGCAAGCATTATAAAAGGAAATGAGCTTGTATGAAGTATCATGTACTGTAATCCCTAATTTAAAGATGCTTCTGGATGTATTTTTAGCAATTCAACTGACATCAATTCAAATGAAAGGGATTTCTTTTACTTCTGGACTATCTGTCATGAAACAAATATCAAGACTACTAGACAGGGCAACTAATGCTTTGCATGTTTATGTTTTTCTTTTTCTTTTCTTTTTTCTTTTTTTTTTTTTTTTGAGATGGAGTTTCACTCTTGTTGCCACGCTGATACAATGGCACGATCTCGGCTCCCCACAACCTCTGTCTCCCAGGTTCAAGCGATTCTCCTGCCTCACCCTCCTGAGTAGCTGGGGTTACAGGCATGTGCCACTACACCTGGCTAATTTTGTATTTTTAGTAGAGATGGGATTTCTCCATGTTGGTCAGGCTGGTCTTGAACTCCTGACCTCAGGTGATCCACCTGCCTCAGCCTCCCAAAGTGCTGGGATTACAGGCATGAGCCACCGCGCCACGCCTGCATGTTTATGTTTTTTATTTTAAGAATGTTAACTTTTTTGGCTGGGCACAGTGACTCATGCCTTTAATTCCAGCACTTTGGGAGGGAGGTTGAGGCAGGAGAATCGCTTGAACCCATGAGGCAGAGGTTGCAGTGAGCTGAGATTGCACCACTGCACTCCAGCCTAGGTGACAGAGAGAGACCATGTCTCAAAAAAATTTAAAAATTAAGAAAATATCTTTTTCTTTGAAGATCTTGCATACTAACATTTAAAACATTAAATAAAGTGTTATGATAATACGGAATAGTTTTTAATATCAAGAATTTCTGAGAATTCCTGGGAATTTCTATTTTATTCCCAAATCCTAAAAATTGGCCATAAAATGATAATTTTGAAGCTATTGATGGATATTTTGGGTGCTAGAATATAACTGTGTCTATTCTCGTATAAGTTTAAAAAAAATTTTTTTTTTTTTTTTTGAGATGCAGTCTCACTGTTTCGCCTAGGCAGGAGTGCAGTGGCGCTATCTTGGTTCACTGCAAGCTCCGCCTCCCGAGTTCACGCCATTCTCCTGCCTCAGCCTCCCGAGTAGCTGGGACTACAGGCACCCGCCACCGTGCCCGGCTAATTTTTCGTATTTTTAGTAGAGACGGGGTTTCACCGTGTTAGCCAGGATGGTCTCGATCTCCTGACCTCGTGATCCGCTCACCTCAGCCTCCCAAAGTGCTGGGATTACAGGCATGAGCCACTGCGCCTGGCCTTAAAACAATTTTTTTTTTTGAGTCGGAGTCTCACTCTGTTGCCTAGGCTGGAGTGCAGTGGCACGATTTCGCCTCACTGCAACCTCTGCCTCCCTGCTTCACGTAACTCTCGTGCCTCAGCCTCCTGAGTAGCTGGGATTACAGGTGCCCGCTGACACATCCGGCTAATTTTTATATTTTTACTAGAGACAGGATTTCACCATGTTGGCCAGCTGGTTTCAAACTCCTGACCTCAAGTGATTTGCCCGCCTTGGCCTCCCGAGGTGCTGAGATTACAGGCATGAGCCACTGCCTATGTTTAAATTTTTCCAAACCAAAACTGGATCATTTGGGCTACATTCCTGCACAAACTACTTTGATGACTTTCTAGCGTCCCTATTATAAAAGCCAACCTCTTTGTGCCCTTTAAAGCTTGCATAATTTTGACCTGTTCACCCTCCAGCTCCAACTCTCACTCTCCTACTGCTTTCCAGTGACATCAGCCTTCTCTCAGTTCCTCAAACTCATCACTTTCCTGACTCAAGGGCTTTGCCCATGCTGTTTACTCTGCTCAGAATATCTTTCAGCCCAGCACTTTGGGAGGCCGAGGCAGGTGGATCACATGAGGCCAAGAGTTTGAGACCAGTCTGGCCAACATGGTGAAACCCTGTCTCTACTAAAAATACAAAAATTAGCTGGGTGTGGTGATGCATGCCTGTAATCTCAGCTACTCAGAAGGCTGAGGCAGGAGAATCACTTGAAGCTGGGAGGTGGAGGTTGCAGTGAGCCGAGATTGAGCCACTGCACTCCAGCCTGGGTGACAGAGCAAGACTCCATTGCAAAAAAAAACTCTTGGTTGGGCACGGTGGCTCACGCCTGTAATCCCAGCACTTTGAGAGGCCTAGGCGGGCAGATCACGAGGTCAAGAGTTCAAGACTAGCCTGGCCAATATGGTGAAACCCCGTTTTTACTAAAAATACAAAAATTAGCCAGGCGTGGTGACATGTGCCTGTAATCTCAGCTACTTGGGAGGCTGAGGCGGGAGAACTGCTTGAACCCAGGAGGTGGAGGTTGCAGTGAGCTGAAATCGTGTCACTGCACTCCAGCCTGGGCGACAGAGCGAGACAATGTCCACTTTCTGCTACTATTTCTGGCTAATTTACTTACTTTATTTTATTTTATTATTATTATTATTATTATTATTATTTATTATTATTTTGAGACGGATCTCACTCTGTCCCCAGGCTGGATCAGGTCAACTTGGTCACTGCAACCCCCTCCGATTCAACTTTTTTGCCTCACCTCCATGGCTGGACTACAGGATCACCACCAGGCCCGGCTTTTTTTAAATTTTTTATTTTATAGAGATAGGTTTCACCATATTGGCCAGGCATGATCCGCCTACCTCGGCCTCCCAAAGTGCTGGGATTACAGATTTGAGCCACCACGCCTGGCCTCTTAGTTATCTTTAAATATGAGTTCCTTTTAAAGGCTTTCCTTAGACCAACCTCCTGCCTGCTGCCAAATCTAATTCAGGTCGCCCTGTGAAATTCTCCCACCATTCTACCATCCTTCATACCCCTTCTCACAGTTTATAGTGGTATATTTATTCACGTGCTTATTGGTTTAATGACTGTCCCTCACTACATGGTAAGGGCAGGGGGCATGTCCTTTTGGTTCACCCCTATTGTATCTATCTACACTCTTAGCACAATGCTGGGTACGAAATTGGCCCTTGGTAACTACTAGTGTAAACAATCCAACTGTGCAAGGGAGACAGATACTTTGACAAGGAGGAAATAAAGTTCAGCAAAATTGCTCTTAGTGAATATGTGACAGCTCTCAGAACCACCAAATTTTTTTGTATTGCCCACAAATTCCATTCTAGAATTTCACCTAAGATCAACATTGAGCTTGCCATTTGTCATTTCTGGAGTCTACCTCTTTCATTCTTCTTATTCTTTTTTTCTGAGATAGGGTCTCACTATGTCTCCCAGGCTGGAATACAGTGGTACGAACATGGCTTACTGCAGCCTTGACTTCTGGGTTCAAGCAATCCTCATGCATCAGCCTCCCATGTAGCTGGGAACACAGATGCCCACCACCACACCTGGCTAATTTTTTTTTTTTTTTTGTAGAGAAGGGGTTTTGCCATATTGCCCAGGCTGGTCTCAAATTCCTGGGCTCAAGCGATCTGCCCACCTCAGCCTCCCAAAGTGCTGGGGTTACAGTGTGTGCCATTGCGCCTGGCCCCTTTCTTCTTTTTTGTTTTATTTTGTTTTGCTTTTTTCAGACAGTCTCACTCTGTCGCCCAGGCTGGAGTGCAGTGGCATGATCTTGGCTTCCTGCAATCCCCGCCTCATAGGCTTAAGCAATTCTTGTGCCTCAGCTTCCCAAGTAGCTGGGATTACAGGTGCATGCCACCACACCTAGCTAATATTTGTATTTTTAGTGGAGATGGGGTTTCATCATGTTAGTCAGGCTGGTCTTGAACTCCTGACCTCAAATGATCCACCTGCCTTGGCTTCCCAAAGTGCTGGGATTACAGGCATGAGCCACTGTGCCCGGCCTTCTTCTTTCTTCTTTCTTCTTTCTTCTTTCTTCTTTCTTCTTTCTTCTTTCTTCTTCTTCTTCTTCTTCTTTTTTTGGATTGGAGATGGAGTCTAGCTCTGTCGCCCAGGCTGGAGTGCAGTGGCACGATCTTGGCTCACTGCAACCTTTGCCTCCTGGGTTCAAGCAATTCTTCTGCCTCAGCTCCCTGAGTAGCTGGGATTATAGGTGCCCACCACAACGCCCGGCTAATTTTTTGTATTTTTAGTAGAGACGGGGTTTCACCGTGTTAGCCAGGACGGTCTTCATCTCCTCACCTCGTGATCCCCCCGCCTCGGCCTCCCAAAGTGCTGGGATTACAGGCCTGAGCCACAGCGCCAGGCCTGGCCCCTTTCTTCTTAACAACCTTAAATAAAAAACTGATCCTCTAAGGCTGGCAACAGAGGGAAAAAGCAGCTCAGGAGATTAACAGGCGTAGCAGCCAATTGCTATGTGTGGAACTAATTTGCCTAAAATTCCATGGTTTTTGTTGTTGTTGTTGTTGTTTGGCTAGTCAAGTGAAGCAGTAGGGAGTGGAGAAGGAATAAATAAATCTGTGACTGGTTGTGATAAATTAGTTGTAAACACCACTGCACTTGGACCATCCCCAGGCTGGTGTGCAGTGGTGAGATCTTGGCTCACGGCAAGCTCCGCCTCCTGGGTTCACGCCATTCAGCTGCCTCAGCCTCCCGAGTAGCCGGGACTACAGGCCCTTGCCACCATGCCCAGCTAATTTTTGTATTTTTAGTAGAGACAGGGTTTCACCGTGTTAGCCAGGATGGTCTCGATCTCCTGACCTCGTGATGCGCCCGCCTCGGCCTCCCAAAGTGCTGGAATTACAGGCGTGAGCCACTGTGCTCGGCCCTGTAGTTTATATTTAATGTGTTTATTTTTAGAGACAGAGTCTTGCTTTGTCACCCAGGCTGGAGTGTAGTGGCAGGATCAGGGCTCACTGCAGCCTGGAACTCCTGGGCCCAAATGATCTTCCCACTTCAGCCTCCTGAGTAGCTAGGATGACAGGATTGCAACACCATGCCTGGCTAACTTTTTACTTTTTAAAGAGATGGGGTCTCACTATGTTGCCCAAGATGGTCTCAAACTCCTGGACTCAAGCAATTCTCCTGCCTCAGCCTCCCAAGGTACTGAGATTATAGGTGTCAGCCACCATGGCTGGCAGCTCCAAGTTTTGACTCTTATCCCAAGATTTAGTTTTGGTCCAAATAAAAGAGGTCACTTCGTTATTGTTTCTACAGACATTGAAAAGACAGTAGAACATTATGAACAAATTTTTATCAATATAAATTTAACAACATAAATGAAATGAATAAATTCCTGGAAGGACACAAATGACCACACTGACTCAAGAAGAAATAAAATATCTGAATAGTCCTATATCAATTAAATAAACTGGATTTGAAATTTAAAATCTTAGGCCCTGGTGAGTTAATTGTTAACAAAATATTAGCAAATTGAACTCAGCAATATGTAAAAAGGATAATACAGCCTTCCAAAGTGAGTTTATTCTAGGAATGCAAGATGTGTTTAACATTTGAAAATCAATTAATGTAATCCACCATGTTAATAGAATAAAGGAGAAAAACCATATGATTATCTCGATGCATAAAAAACATTTAACCAAATTCAAAACCAAAATTTGTAACAATAACAATGAAAACCCCCCAAAACCCAAACTTTCACCAAAACTTTTTTGCCCACAATTCACCTTGTACCCTTACTTCCCCACTTTCTGCTGTGCACCAGGGATCTCTCTCCATGGTCAACCCTGGAGGAGTCAACACTCAACCTTAAACAAATATTTGGGGCCTGTTAGGAGCTGAGGGTACTGTCGTGAATAGGCAGATGAGGTCCCTACCTTTTAGAGTTTATCTTCTTGGAAATAGGCTTGATTTTATTAAGGGTTCTGGAAGCACTCCTTTCACTTTCGTTCTATCCATGCCACTTTAAAAAAATCTGTGGGTGGTTTTCTGAGCTTCATCCTGTTGAGCAATGAGACTCGTGGTCTAGTTGTTGGACTTTTCTAGCAGCACGGCCCTGAAATGCCAGTCTCCACTACTGCCTCAAAAGAAGAAACCAAGGCTGCCTCGTGCTCTGAGACCAGGGAAGACATCCATCTCTCTGGGCTTGCAGAAGAAGACAGAAAAAAACCAGCAGGAAACAATTGAATGTATTGATGAAGTACAAAATGAAACAGACTTAATGAACAAGCCAGTGAGGAGATTTTGAAACTAGAAAAGAAATATAGCAAACTCCGCCAATCATTTTTTCCAAAGAGATCAGAGTTGATTGCCAAAATCCCAAATTTTGGGGTAACAATATTTGTCAACCATCCACAAGTGTTTACACTGCTTGGGGAGGAGGATAAAGAGGCACTGCATTATTTGATCAGAGTTGAATTGACAGAATTTAGAGATATTTATTAGGTTACAGAATAGATTTTTATTTTGATGAAAATTCTTACTATGAAAATAAAGTTATCTCCAAAGAATTTCACCTGAATGAGAGTGGTGATCCATCTTCAAAGTCCACTGCAATCAAGTGGAAATCTGGAGGGGATTTGACAAAGCATTCAAGTCAGACACAGAATACAGCCAGAGTGAGGAATCTGAGAGCTTTTTTACCTGATTCACTGATCATTCTGATGCAGGTGCTGGAGAGTTAGGAGAGGTCATCAAAGATGATATTTGGCCAAACCCATTACAGCTCTACTTGGTTCCTGATATGGATCATAAAGAAAAAGAAGAAGATGATGATGATGAAGGGTTGGAACATACTGACAAAGGAGAGGAGGATGAAAGAGGAGATGACTAATAGAACACTGAGGGATTCCAACCTTCCTTTTAAAAAATGTTCCCCATTTCCTGGGAGCAAGTTGCAGTCTTTTTGTTTTTTCCGTCTTGTACCCAGTCACACTGTTCCTGAGGTTTCTTTTCTTTATACCATGGGTGTTATTTTGCGGGGATGCACCTTGAGCAGAACAGAGTGGGAAAAGAGTCTCTATCCCTTTCCATCCCAAATTCATTTTTATCCCTTCCTGTCTGAACAAAAACTGTATGGAATCAACACCACCAAGCTCTGTGGGAGAAAAGAAAAACCTACTTCCTTCGCTCTGCTGGAAGCTGGGGGGTGCTAGGCCCCTGTGTAGTTATGCACAGAATTCTTGCTTTTTTCCTCCTTTCTCTGTGGATTGGACTCAGAGAGTTCACTGTGCCTCTATGTGAACATGGACAGTTAGCATTTACCAACATGTATCTGTCTGCTTTCTCTTGTTTAAAAAAAGGAAAAAAAGGCCAGGAGAAGTGAGTTAAATGTGAATTGAGACTGGGCGTGGTGGCTCACATCTGTAATCCCAGCACTTTGGGAGGCTAAGGCGGGTGGATTACTTGAGGTCAGGAGTTTGAGACCAGGCTGGCCAACATGGTGAAACCCCGTCTCCACTAAAAATACAAAAATTAGCCGGGCGTGGTGGCAGATGCTTGTAATTCCTGCTACTCAGGAGGCTCAGGCAGGAGAATCGTTTAAACCTGGGAAGTGGAGGTTGCAATGAGCCAAGATTGTGCCACTGCACTCCAGCCTGGGGAAAAGAGTGAGACTATATCTCAAAAAAAAAAAAAAAGGAGAAAAAAAACCTTTAAAAAACAGGGTTATAGAAAATCAGCAAAGGGAGAATTTGAGATATTTCGGTGGGTTAAGTAGGCATTTTGACAACATGGCTTCTCCTTTGGCATATTTAATGATATTGTTTAACAGACATTGTTAAGATAACACTTTTATTTTGAGATGGAGTTTCACTGTGTCGCCCAGGCTGGAGTGCAGTGACATGATATCGGCTCACTGCAACCTCCACCTCTTGGGTTCAGGTGATTCTCGTGCCTCAACCTCCTGAGTAGCTGGCTGGGATTATAGGCGCGCACCAGCACGCCAGGGTAATTTTTGAATTTTTTTTTTTTTTTTTTTTTTGAGACGGAGTCTCACTCTGTCGCCAGGCTAGAGTGCAGTGGCGTAAACTTGGCTCACTGCAACCTCGGCTCACTGCAACCTCCGCCTCCCGGGTTCAAGTGATTCTCCTGCCTCAGCCTCCCAAGTAGCTGGGACTACAGGTGCATGCCACGCCCAGCTAATTTTTGTATTTTTAGTAGAGATCACCAACTTGGCCACGCTGGTCTCAAACTCCTGATCCCAGATAATCTGCCCACCTTGGCCTCCCAAAGTGCTAGGATTACAAGCATGAGCCACGACGCCTGGCCAAGATAACACTTTTAAAATAAAGTTTTACATTTTTTTTTTATTTAGAGATGGAGTCTCGCTCTGTCACCCAGGCTGGAGTGCAGTGGTGTGACCTCAGTTCATTGCAACCTCCGTCTCCTGAGTTCAAGCTATTCTTCTGCCTCAGCCTCCTTAGTAGCTGAGACTTCAGGCATGTGCCACCACGCCTGGCTAACTTTTGTATTTTTAGTAGAGACGGAGTTTCACCATATTGGCCAGGCTGGTCTCGAACTCCTGACCTCATGATCCACCCGCCTCGGCCTCCCAAAGTGCTGGGATTACAAGTGTGAGCCACCGTGCCCGGCCTACTTACTTATTTTTTTGATACAAGATCTTGCTCTGTCACCTAGGCTAGAGTGCAACAAGGCAATCACAGCTCACTGAAGCCTCAACCTCCCAGGCTCAATCCATCCTCCAACCTCCTTAGTAGCTGGGAGTACAGGTGTGTGCCACCATGCCTGGCTAATTTTTGTATTTTTTGTAGAGATGGAGTTTCACCATGTTGCCCAGGCTGATCTCAAACCCCTAAACTCAAGCCATCTGCCTGCTGGGGCCTCCCAAAGGGCTGGGATTACAGCAGGTAGCCACAACCCCTGGCCCAGATGCTCAGTTTTAAACATTAAAAATGTACAAGTTGCTTTGTGGCCAGGTGCAGTGGCTCACACCTGCAATCCCAGCACTTTGGGAGGCCGAGGAGGGTGGATTACCTGAGGTCAGGAGTTTGGGACCAGCCTGGCCAACATGGCGAAATCCTGTCTCTACCAAAAAAAAAAAAAAAAAAAAAAATTAGGCAGGTGTGGTGGTGTACACCTGCAGTCCCAGCTACTGGGGAGGCTGAGGCAGGAGAATCACTTGAACCCGGGAGGCAAAGGCTGCAGTGAGCTAAGATCGTGCCACTGCACTCCAGCCAGGGCAACAGAGTGAGACTGTCTCAAAAACAAAAACAAAAACAAAACAAAAAAATGTACAAGTTGGTTTGTTACAATAAAACTAAACATATACAAACACACAAAATAAATCCATGTTTGGGGGCCAGGCGCAGTGGCTGATGCTTGTAATCCCAGCACTTTGGGAGGCCATGGTGGGTGGATCATGAGGTCAAGAGATCAAGACCATCCTGGCCAAAATGGTGAAACCCCCATCTCTACTAAAAATACAAAAATTAGCTGGGCATGGTGGCACATGCCTGTAGTCCCAGCTACTCTGGAGGCTGAGGCAGGAGAATCACTTGAACCTGGGAGGCAGAGGTTGCAGTAAGCCGGGATCATGCCACTGGACTCCATTCTGGGGGACAGAGCGAGACTCCGTCTCAAAAAAAAAAAAAAAAATCCATGTGTACTTGTCTCCAAAACTTCTCTTCCCTCACCCAATTCTCCATAATTTCTCATAAATTAGCTTAAATAATTACTATGCCTACAAGTTCTTTCCGTGCCCTAGGAGGTAATTTATCTGGGCCCAAAAGTCTTGAACTCCTTGAAATACACAGAGGCTCACTTACTGTCTTTCCCACATTTTGGGCTTCAGTTTACATTTCACTCCCTTCTCCTGGCTCCATGTGCCCAAGCACTAGATTAATATCTTATCTACTTGCTCTAAACTATGAAATCCAGCTTCATTGAAGTAGAATTCACATATTATTTAGGTTTTTTTTTTTTTTTTTTTCTGAGACAGAATCTCACTGTGTCTCCCAGGCTGGAGTGCTGTGGTATGATCAAAGCTCACTGCAGCCTCAACCACCTGGGCTCAAGCAATCCTCCTGCCTCCTTCCAAGTAGCTGGGACTACAGATGCATACACTATCACGCACAGCTAATTTTGTTTTTTTAGTACAGATGGAGTCTCACCATGTTGCCAAGGCTTGTCTCAAACTCCTGGGCTCAAGTGATGCTCCCACCTCAGCCTCCCCAGGTGCTGGGCTTACAGGCATGAGACACTGTGCCTGGTCTTCACATACCATTTAAAGAATACGCATATTCGTCTGGGTGTGGTGGCTCACGCCTGTAATCCCAGCACTTTGGGAGGCCGAGGCTGGTGGATCACGAGGTCAGGAGATCGAGACCATCCTGGCTAACACCGTGAAACCCTGTCTCTACTAAAAATACAAAAAATTAGTCGGGCGCGGTGGTGGGTGCCTGCAGTCCCAGCTACTCGGGAGGCTGAGGCAGGAGAATGGTGTGAACCTGGGAGGCGGAGCTTGCAGTGAGCAGAGATCTCACCACTGCACTCCAGCCTGGGCGACAGAGTGAGACTCCGTCTCAAAGAAAAAAAAAAAAAGAATACACATATTCAAGAGTACAATTCAATCTTTTTTTTTTTTTTTTTGAGACAGAGTCTTGCTTGTTGCCCAGACTGGAACACAACGGCGTGATCACAGCTCACTGAAACCTCCGCCTCCCAGATTCAAGTGATTCTCCCACCTCAGCCTCCCAAGTAGCTGGGACTACAGGCACCCACCATCATGCCCAGCTAATTTTTGTGTTTTTAGTAGAGATAGGGTTTCACTATGTTGGCCAGGCTGGTCTTGAACTGCTGACCTCAGGTGATCCACCCGCCTCAGCCTCCCAAAGTGCTGGGATTACAGGCATGAGCCACTGCACCCAGCAATCATTAACTTTTTTTTTTTTTTTTTTTTTGAGACAGTGTCTCACTCCTTACTCTGTCGCCCAGGCTGGAGTGCAGTGGCGAGATCTCAGCTCACTGCAACCTCCACCTCCTGGTTCAAGCGATTCTCCCACCTCAGCCTCCTGAGTAGTTGGGGCTTCAGGTGTGCACCACCACACTCGGCTAATTTTTTTGTATTTTTTGGTAGAGACAGGATTTCGCCATGTTGGTCAGGCTGGTCTTGAACTCCTCAGGTGATCTGCCCTCCTCAGCCTCCCAAAGTGTTGGGATTACAGGTGTGAGCCACTGTGCTAGGCCTCAATCTTTTTTAGTATATTTACAAGCCTGTGGAACCATCGTTACCATCTAATTTTAGAACACTTTCATACTCCATTAGCAGTCAATCCTAAACACTTTTGAAGTGTTTAAAGGACAGTGTTTTTTTATTTTTGATTTTTTTTTTGAGACAGAGTCTCGCTCTGTCAAACAGGCTGGAGTGCAGTGGCACGATCTCGGCTCACTGCAAGCTCCGCCTCCCAGGTTCACACCATTCTCCTGCCTCAGCCTCCAGAGTAGCTGGGACTACAGGCGCCTGCCACCACACCCAGCTAATTTTTTGTATTTTTAGTAGAGACAGGGTTTCACCATGTTAGCTAGGATGGTCTCGATCTCCTGACCTCATGATCTGCCCCCCTCAGCCTCCCAAAGTGCCGGGATTACACGCGTGAGCCACCGCGCCCAGCCTAAAGGACAGTGTTCTTTATTATAGTCTTTAGTTGTTTCTCTTTTTAGTCTAAAGAGGGCTTTGGCCTCCTGAGAATTGCTCCTATGACTGGTACACACATGCTCTGCTATTTGTCTTTGAACTTGCCCTTCTGTTTTCTTTATTTTCTTTTTGATTTATTTATTTATTTAATTATTATTTTTTGAGACACAGTCTCGCTCTGTCACCCAGGCTGGAGTGCAGTGGTGCGATCTTGGCTCACTGCAACCTTCGCCTCCTGGGCTCAAGTGATCCTCCCACCTCAGCCTCCCACATAACTGGGATTACAGGCGTGTGCCACGACACTTGGCTAATTTTTGTATTCTTAGTAGAGATGGGGTTTCACCATGTTGGCCAGGCTGGTCTCCAACTCCCGACGTCAGGTGATCTGCCTGCCTTGGCCTCCCAAAGTGCTGGGATTACAGGAGTAAACCACTGTGCCCAGCTCTTCTTTTTGATTAAAAAAATTGTTTTGTTTGTTTGTTTGTTTTTTAGTAGAGACAAGGTTTCACCATGTTGCCCAGCTGGTCTCAAACTCCTGGGCTTAAGTGATCTGCCTGCCTTGGCCTCCCAAAGTATTAAAAAAAGTTTTTTTTATAGCGACGGGGTCTTCATATGTTGCCCAGGCTGTTCTCAAAGTCTCAAGTGATCTTCCCATCTTAGCCTCCAAAAATGCTGGGATTACAGGAATGAGCCACCATGTCAGGCCTGCCCTTCTGTTTTCTTCTTTTTTACTATATATTTTTTCAATTTATTTATTTATTTAAAAAATGTAGAGACAGGGTGTCACTCTGTCGCCCACGCTAGCGCTATAGACGTGTGCCACCACACCCAGCTAAATTTGTTGTATTCTTTAGAGAGACAGGCCATGTTGCCCAGGCTAGTCTCAAACTCCTGGACTCAAGTGATCTGCCTGCCTTGATCTCCCAAAGTACTGGGATTACAGCTATGAGCCACTGTGCCCAGCCGTGAGCCACCTGTTTTCTCTTTGCCCTTAGGACCATAGTGGATGGGCATAGTGGGTGTCGTCTCCACAATATCCATTTCACTCTCCCTCAATTGTGTAGCAGCATGTACAGTTGGAGCTCCAACTGCTGGGGAAGGAGGTTTTGACTGTACCGCACCTGAAGTCTTTATTTCCTCTATACTTTTCAGTTAAATGAGCCAATACATTTCCTTTATTCTTTAAGTCCATTTGTGGTGTGTTTTTGTTAAATTGATACAGCATCCTACTTAGGAGTCATTCGTTCGTTATTTTTGTTTGTTTGTTTTTGTTTTTGTTTTTGGAGACAGAGTAAGACTCTGTCTCCCAGGCTGGCGTGCAGTGGCGTGGTCTTGGCTCACTGCAACCTCCACCTCCCAGGTTCAAGCAACTCTCCTGCCTCTGCCTCCCGAGTAGCTGGGACTACAGGCACGTGCCACCACACCCGGCTAATTTTTTGTATTTTTAGTAGAGACAGGGTTTTGCCATGTTGGCCAGGATGCTCTTGATCTCTTGACCTTGTGATCCGCCTGCCTTGGCCTCCCAAAGTGCTGGGATTACAGGCATGAGCCACCGCGCCCGGCCTCGTTTGTTATTTTTTAACAGCTTTATTGAGATGTAGTTTACATACCATGCAATGCACCCATTTAAAGTACACATACAGGCTGGGTGCGGTGGCTCATGCCTATAATCCCAGCACTTTGAGAGGCGGAAGTGGGGCAATCACTTGAGCCCCGGAGTTGGCGACCAGACTGTGCAACACAGAGAGACCTCATTTCTTAACAAAATTAGCCAGGTATGGTGGCGCATGCCTGTGTCTCAGCTACTTGGGAGGCTGAGGTGGGAGAATCCCTTGAGTCCAGGAGGTTGAAGCTTCAGTGAGTTGTGATGGTGCCACTGCACTCCAGCCTGTATGTGCCTGGGTGACAAAGTGAGACCCTGTCATAAAACAAAACAAAATAAAACAAAACAAAAACAAAACAAAACAAAACAACAAACAAACAAGAAAAACCCAAACAACCCAAGGTGGGGTACATACAAAACTGGTCTTTAGTTTATTTACAAAGCTGTGCAACCACCGAAGCAGGCAGATCACTTGAGCCCAGAAGTTTGAGACCAGCCTGGGCAACGTGATGAAACATTTTCTCTACCAAAAAAATCACTACAATTAATTTTAGGATATTTTCATCACCCCAAAAGGGAGCCCTATACTCATTAGCAGTCACTTTCCATTTCTACCCATGTTGAGCTCCTGACTTCCAGAACTGTAAGATAATAAAGTGGTATTGTGTTAAGCCACTACATTTGTTACGGCAGCAATATTTATATATCTTCTTTCGAGAAATTTCTATTCAAAGCTTTCTCCATTTTTTTTCTTTCTTTTCTTTCTTTCTTTCTTTTTTTTTTTTTGAGACAGAGTTTTGCTCTTGTTGCTCAGGCTGGAGCGCAATGGCGATCTTGGATCACCACAACCTCTGCCTCCTGGGTTCAAGCGACTCTCCTACCTCAGCCTCCCAACTAGCTGGGATTACAGGGATGTGCAACCATGCCCAGCTAGTTTTGTAGTTTTAGTAGAGATAGGGTTTCACCATGTTGGTCAGGCTGCTCTCAAACTCCCAACCTCGGGTGATCCACCCGCCTTGGCCTCCCAAAGTGCTGGGATTACAGGCCTGAGTCACTGAGACCAGACTTTTGCCCATTTTTCAATTGGATTATTTATCTTTTTATTGTTGAGTTGTTAGAGCTCTTTATTTATTTTGGATACAAGTCTCTTATCAGATATATGATTTGCAAATATTTTCTCACATTCTGTGAGTTTTTTCACTTTCTTGATTCTGTCTTTTGAAGCACAAAAATATTTAATTTTGATGATGTCCAATTTGTCTATTTTTGTTGTTGTTTGGGGTTTTGGTTTCATATCTAAGAAGACTTTCTCTGACCTAAGGTCATAAAGATTTACTCTTGCTTTCTTCTAAAAATTTCATAGTTTTAGCTTTTACATTTAGGTCTATAATCCACTTTAGTTAGTTTTTGTATGTGGTGTAAAGAAGGGGTCCAACTTTCTTCTTTTGCATGTAGATGCCCAGTTGTCCCAGCACAATTTATTGAAAAGATGATTTTTTCCTCACTGAATTGTCTTAGCACCCTTTTTGAAAATCAATTGACCATAAAGCTAACAGTTTATTTCTGAACTTTCTGGTCTGTTCCATTGATCTATGTGTCTATCCTTACGCCAGTACCATAGAGCCTCGATTACTGTAGCTGCTCGTTATTTTTCAATAAAATTTAAAACATTTTCAAAAATTTTGCCGAGCATGGTGGCTCATGCCTATAATCCCAGTACTTTCGGAGGTTGAGGCAGGAAGATCATTTGAGATCAGGAGTTCAAGACCAGCCCGACCAACATGGTGAAACCACCTGTCTACTAAAAATACAAAAATTAGCTGAGCGCAGTGGTGTGCGCCTGTAATCCCAGCTACTAGGGAGGCTGAGGCAGGAGAATTGTTTGAACCCAGGAGGCAGAGTTTGCAGTAAGCCGAGATTGTGTCACTGCACTCCAGCCTGGGCGACAAAGTGAGACTCTGTCTCACAAATAAGTAAATAATTTAAATTTTTTGTAGAGACAGAGTCTCACTATGCTACCCAGGCCCGTTTCAAACTCCTGAGCTCAAGCAATACTCCTGCCTTGACCTCCTAAAGTGCTGAGATTATAGGCATGAGCCACTGTGTCCTGCCTAATACAATTTTTATTCTAAAGACAGTATATTATTATTACAGATAAATAAGGGGAAAAGGGAAGAAGAAAAAATTACCAATTATTTCAAGACAACCATTGTTAATGAATTAATATATTTTATCCCTTTCTTGTTTCTATGTTTTTTATTTTTTAACATAACTGAGATTAGAATGTACAGTCAGCTCTTTGTGAGTTCTGCATCCTGGATTCAACCAACTACAGATTGAAAATATTTGAAAAAGGAAAGGATGGCTGCATTTGTACTGAACGTGCACGTGTTTTTTTGTCCTGTCATTATTTCCTAAACAATACAGTAAAACTACTATTCACACAGCATTTACATTGCATTAGGTATTATAAGTAACCTAGAGATGATTTAAAGTATATGGGAGGATGTGAGTAGGTTGCCCGCAAATACTACATTATTTTATATTAGGAACTTGTGGCCAGGCACGGTGGCTCACGCCTATAATACCAGCACTTTGGGAGGCCGAGGTAGGGGGATCACCTGAGGTCAGCAGTTTGAGACCATCCTGGCCAACACGGTGAAACCCGTCTCTATTGAAAATACAAAAATTAGCTGGGTGTGGTGGTACATGCCTGTAATCCCAGCTACTCAGGAGGCTGAGGCAGGAGAATCACTTGAACCCGGGAGGCAGAGGTTGCAGTGAGCCGAGATTGTGCCACTGCACCCCAGCCTGGGTGACAAGAGTGAAACTCTGTCTCAAAAAAAAACAACAACAACAACATAAAAAGAAGGAACTTGTGCATTGTGGATTTTGGTATCTGTGGGGACGGAGGAGTCCTAGAACCGATCTTCCACAGATACTGAGGGATGACTGTAAATACAATTTTGTATTTTGCACCTTTTAATTAACATTGTAATAGGCCAGGCGCAGTGGCCCACAACACTTTGGGAGACCCAGGTGGGTGGATCACATGAGGCCAGGAGTTCAAGACCAGCTTGGCTAACATGGCAAAAATCCATCTCTACTAAAAATATTAAAAAATTAGCTGGGTGTGCTGGCACACACCTGTAATCCCAGTAGGGAGGCTGAGGTGTGCTGGCACACACCTGTAATCCCAGTAGGGAGGCTGAGGCACAAGAATCCTTTGAACTGGGGAAGCCGAGATTGCACCACTGCACCCCAGCCTGGATTGTAAAAAAGCATTTTCTCGTGGTACTAGAAAACTTAACAAAGCATCTTTTTCTCTTTTTTTTTGAGGTGCAGTCTTGCTCTGTCACCAGGCTGGAGTGCAGTGGTGCGATCTCGGCTCACTGCAAGCTCCACCTCCCAGGTTCATGCCATTCTCCTGCCTCAGCCTCCGGAGTAGCTGGGACTGCAGGCACCCGCCACCACGCCCGGCTAATTTTTTGTATTTTTAGTAGAGACGGGGTTTCACCGTGTTAGCCAGGATGGTCTCAATCTCCTGACCTCGTGATCCACCTGCCTCAGCCTCTCAAAGTGCTGGGATTACAGGTGTGAGCCACCGCGCCTGGCCAACAAAGCATCTTTCCCAAAGGTTGCATTAGTGTTCTACTGTGAGAATTTATTATCATTTATTTAGCCAGTCTCATATTTTTTGATACTTAAATTATTCCCATTTTTTCTTATAAATGCTGCATCATTGTGAATAAATTTTTGTATATGTTTTGGATAACTTTCTTAGGATAATTTAACAGGAATATGATTGATATGCATCACCAGATGGTTTCCCTAAAAGTGGTATCAATTTAGCCCACCACTAGCAGGGCATAAAGACAGCCACCACACTGCATGCTTGCCAAAACTGGGTATTTTCTCACCACCCCCAACACTTTTTTTTTTTTTTTTTGAGATGGAGTCTTGCTCTGTTGCCCAGGCTGGAGTGCAATGGCGCAATCTCGGCTCACTGCAATCTTCGCCTCCCGGGTTCATGCAATTCTCTGCCTCAGCCTCCCAAATAGCTGTGATTACAGGTACCCGCCACCATGCCCAGCTAATTTTTGTATTTTTAGTAGAGACGGAGTTTCACCATGTTGGCCAGGCTGGTCTCGAACTCCTGACCTCATGGTCCACCCGCCTTGGCCTCCCAAAGTGGGAGGATTACAGGCACGAGCCACTGCGCCTGGCCACACATTTTTAACTTTTGCAAATTTTACAGATGAAACGGTACCTGGTTCTTAAAATTTGCATTTCTTTTGTTATTAGTGAAGTTGAACATTTTCCCACATGTCTTTTAGCCCAATATATTTCCTCTTTTGTGAACTATTCAACTTCATTTATCTTTCAGCTGGGTCCTTGAACAATTTTGACTAATTTCCTTGGACCCTACCTTTCCTATCACTTCCCAACTCTTAACACATGGGAGTAATTCACTCAGAACATAAAGAAAGGAGCTTTCTAAATAATGAGAATATTTAAAAACATATAGACATCTGACAAGGGACTTTTCTTCAGAAAGTGTAGAGATCAACAAATGGGGTCAGAGCAAAACTACCACCTCTGACAGGAATATTAGCCCTCTCTGACCTGCTCCAATAGCCAGAAAAGTTGACAAATGTAGCCCTTCCTGGGCAAAGCACTTGAGAATTTCTGTATTTAAAAATCTCCAATTCTGGCTGGGCATGGTGGCTCACACCTGTAATCCCAGCACTTTGGGAGGCCAAGACAGGAAGAATGCTTGTGTCCAGGAGTTCAAGACTAGTCTGGACAACATGGCAAATCCCTGTCTCTACAAAATATAAAAAAATTAGCCAAGCATAGTTGTGCATACCTGTGGTCCCAGCTACTCAGGAGGCTGAGGTAGGAGGATCGCTTGAGCCCAGGAGGTTGATGCTACAGTGAGCTGTGATTGTGCCACAGCACTCAGTCTGGGCAGCAGTGAGACCTTGTCTCACACACACACACACACACACACACACACACACAAACAAAAAACCCCTCTGAGTTCAAGTTCCCTATGTCTTACATATAACCTTGAACATCAGCTCCTCAGGAAGATGATAAAGATCTAAGTAGTCTTGTATTTGGAAAAGACAAGAGAAGGAGGAGCCACTGTAAATGGGGAATGAGAAGCCATTATCTATTTATGTCCAAGGCTAAATTGATTGACTGATTTTTCATGTCATAAGTTTATCTACAAACATATCTAGTATGCTATATGAGTTCAAGAGTTTAATCCATTTTTCAAAGAGATTGCATCTCTTGAAACACTCTTCATGTCTGTTAAATGGATGAACTAAAACATTCTTATTTCTTAAGCACTTGGTGTTTTACTCTAAAGAAAGGTGCTGCAGATCCCAATCCTAAGTACAAAGTCATCATAATTAGTAACTGCCACATGTTTTTCTTTGAAAATGGCAAATTCTTCCCTGGGCCCTCCGCATAGTAGCTCCTGCAGACCACAGATGTTGTCAGCCATCTAATGCTCTGTCTCCACATGGAGCTCTTGGAAGCTCCACCAAAGTTGTAGAGACCCAAGCCAGAAGCAATGGCGGCACCATACCCACTTGTTCATATCAAGTCCTCCTTTGCTCAGGACCTTGTTCCCCTGTGTCTGAAAGAGTAAATGCAAACGGTATTAACACAGGTATGGGGTAGATATGAACAAGGACTAGCCAACTTTCAGGAGTTTGAACTTCTACACAGACAATTGTAAAGATCTATGTAGGACTTCTCAGTTATTCTGTAGGAAGAAATTGAAAATTCCTTGATAATTGATAATGCCTTTTTTTTTTTTTTTTTGAGACGGAGTCTCGCTCTCTCGCCCAGGCTGGAGGGCAGTGGCACGATCTCGGCTCTCTACAACCTCTGCCTCCCGGGTTCAAGCAATTCTTCTGCCTCAGCCTCCCGAGTAGCTGGGAATACAGGTGCGTGCCACCACGCCCGGCTAATTTTTTGTATTTTTAGTAGAGACGGAGTTTCACCATGTTGGCCAGGCTGGTCCTGAACTCCTGACCTTGGATGATTCACCTGCCTCAGCCTCCTAAAGGGCTGGGATTACAGGCATGAGCCACTGCACCTGGCCAATATCCTCTATCTTTAATAAGCATGGCCAAGGAAGAATGGGATGGCTAACTAATCTGAATTCCAGCCAGTCCATGGAAAGTGATATAACGTGAAAAAGTATGATTTCACAGGGCCAGGCATCATCACATCACCGACCTACTTGTGAATTAGATAAGCCTATTCGCATGAGGGGACTCTGAGCATGAGTGGGAATCCCACAAAAGTCAAGCTACAAGGTTGAAGGTAGAGGGGGAATACCAAACCGGAACCTGACATTTCATACTGCTTCCCTGACAGGTCCTTTCAAAGAAACAAGAACTGAAATGCAGCCTGAACTGGCATGCAAAACAGGCAGCTATTTCAGTCTGAATCATGAGCAGGGGCCACAGTGGGCCATCTGAAACTGAGGGTCAAAGGAAAACTGCACACCAAGGCCTGAGCTGCTTATGACAAATAATTGAAACTGTCCAGGCAACTGGTCCATTCCAAGCATCAGCTGTGCTGGGAGCCGAGCCATGAAGCAGAATTTTAGATTTTCTTTCTGGCTAGAGCCGTGCAACAGTGATCCTTCCCCTCCACCCCCCCATCTTCACCAGTATTCCTGCAGTCCCCTTGCCTGTCACAGGACTGCGGGGCAGCGGCCTCTTAGCATGGCTTTCCTTTGACTGTGGTGTTGCCACGTCACCTGGTGCTCGGCCCCTCCCCCGCCCCGGCACAGGGTCATAACAGCCTGCAGTGTTGCCAAGGAGCTGGCACCGTTCAGACCCAGCGCGCAGGGATGGGCCTGAGGTGGCCGGCCACGTCATCTGTCACCCAGGGTGTTTATGCACCCTGCAGTCCAGCAATGCAAGGATCTGCCAAGGATCTTCAGGTTTATTATGCTTTCTTTGGCCTTCAAGAACTGGATGGCTGGCCAGGCGCGGTGGCTCATGCCTGTAATCGCAGCACTTTGAGAGGCCGAGGCAGGCGGATCACAAGGTCAGGAGTTTGAGACCAGCCTGGCCAATATAGTGAAACCCTGTCTCTACTAAAAAAACACAAAAATTAGCCGGGTGTGGTAGTGGGCGCCTGTAGTCCCAGCTACTCAGGAGACTGAGGCAGGAGAATCGCTTGAACCCAGGAGGCGGAGGTTGCAGTGAGCTGAGATCGCGCCACTCCACTCCAGCCTGGGCAACAGAGTGAGACTCCATCTCAAAATAAAATAAATAAATAAAATAAAAAACCTGGATGGCTGTCATTAAAACAAGTCATGGAAAGCTCTGATGGAAATAATTTTCAGACTTCCCTCTTGAAATACCTTTTCTGCCTTTTTCCTGCAAATTCATTTTCCTCTCTCCCTCATCTCCCCTTCTGAAAAGGCTTCCTTCACCCTAAGACCTACTCACGCAGGCTCCTAGTCCTCTGTTCTGTACATCAGAAAAGAAGTTTTCTTTCAAGACCCAGCTGCCTCCTAATCAGGGAAGCTGAAGGAGTGCTTAGAGAAAGTCAATACATTGTAATATTATCTTAAGTTATACAAATGTCTTCGGTACCTAGTAGGCACCAAATGTATTTAGCTTAATTGAAATCAGATGCAAAAATACATGCCCTTGACAGCCAAAGAAAATTTAATTTTTAAATTATTTATGCACACATAATTCTTAAAATCTCAGGCTCTAGACAGACCTAAGTTTAAATTGAGGCTTTAACAATTACTGGTTGTGACCTTTAACAACTCACCTCATTTCTCTGAACTGCCTCATTTATAAAATGAAGATTATAGTAACAAGCCCCTTAGGGCTTTGAGAGGATTAAATGTTATACTCTATGTAAATGAGCCACTTATTCACACTTGTAAACACTTAAGCCACATACATCATTCTGAGAGTGTGTGTACATATTCTTTCATAAATTATCTCTTCTTTTTTTTTTTTTTTTTTGAGACAGAGTCTCGCTCTGTCACCCAGGCTAATCACAGCTTACTGCAGCCTTGACTTCTCAGGCTCAAGAAATCATCCCGCCTCAGCCTCATGAATAGCTGGGAAGTGCAGGTGCATGACACCATGCATGGCTAAATTTTTTATTTTTAATGGAAATGAGGTCTCACCATGTTGCCCAGGTTGGTCTCAAACTCCTGGCCTCAAGTGATCCTCCCAACTTGGCCTCCCAAAGTGCTGGGATTACAGGTGTGAGCTGCCGTGTTTGGCCTATGTCTACTTTTTGACCAGGATCTCTATAAGGGCAGTGCCAGGCTGACTGTCTGAGGGAGTGGGGTTGTCCAGCCTATTGATCCTCCATGTATAATCCCAAAAGAGCTCCAATATAGTCTCATGGTATTTGGGGTAGACTCAGGAGAAAGGCCTGGATCATTGAATTTGAGACACAGCGTAATGAACAAACCATGCTACATCAGGTCATGTAGATAGTTGCTAAGTTTTAGGAAACGGATTCATTTATTTATTCATTCATTTATCCAAACATTTATTGAGCATCTGTTATGTCTGAGGCTATAATGTTGAAGAATGTACAAGGTCCCTTTCCTCTTAAGCTTACAGTTTAATTGTTTAACCTAAATAAATAATGAGGCAATTTAATTCATATTTGTTGGAAAACAATTCAGTTCAACTATATAAAGGAACACTGTGTTTTATTAAAACAGAATTAGAACCTCCAAAGCTTAGCTCTTGAAAGAGAATATCTTACAGGAAGAACTGGCTGGCCAAACAGTCCTGAATCTGTCCCAGTTTCCTCCTCCCTCAGGTTTCCTGTGTCTTTGCTGTTCTCTTTCCATCCCTTTGGTCTAAGCATAGATTTTTAAACTTTTGTTTGTAGATGAAATGAGTTGGAGTCCTCAACAAAATATTTTGCTAAATATTAATATTAATATTATTTATATTATATTTTAAGATAATATATTTATCTTAGAATATATATAATATTTGTAAGTCAAATATTAGAGACAATCATATTTTTTGTTTGTTTTTTGAGACAGAGTCTAGCTCCGTCACCCGGGCTGGAGTGCAGTGGCACGATCTTGGCTCACAGCAACCTCCACCTCCCGGGTTCAAGTCATCCACCTGCCTCAGCCTCCTGAATAGCTGGGATTACAAGCATGCACCACCATACCTGGCTAATTTTTGTATTTTTAGTGGAGACGGGGTTTCACCATGTTGGCCAGGTTGGTCTGGAACTCCTGGCCTCAAGTGATCAACCCGCTGTGGCCTCCCAAAATGCTGGGATTACAGGCATGAGCCACTGCACCCGGCCTAAACTTCACATCTTACACAAAAATTAATTCAAAATGGATTGTGAATTTAAATATAGCATGTGAGAAAAGTTAATCACTGTATGATTCCATTTATATGACATTCTTTTTTAAAAGTTTTAATTTGATTTAACTTAATTTGGCCAGGCGCGGTGGCTCACGCCTATAATCCCAGCACTTTGGGAGTCTGAGGTGGGCGGATCGCTTAAGCTAAGTTCGAGACCAGCCTGGTCAACATGGTGAAACCCAGAGTCTACAAAAAGTACAAAAATTAGCTGGGCAGGATAGCATGCACCTGTATTCCCAGCTACTCAGGAGGCTGGGGCGGATCACTTGATCCCAGGAAGTTGAGGCTGCAGTGAGGCAAGATGGCGCCACTGCACTCCAGCCTGGGCAACAGAGTGAGACCGGCTCAACAAAAATAATTATTTTTATTCATTTATTTATTTTTGGAGACAGAGTCTCGCTTTGTCACCCAGGCTAGAGTGCAGTGGCACTATCTCGACTCACTGTAACCCCTGCTTCCCGGGTTCAAGCGATTCTCATGCCTCAGCCTCCTGAGTAGCTGGGATTACAAGGGCATGCCACCATGTCCTGCTACTTTTTTGTATTTTTAGTAGAGACGAGGTTTTGCCATGTTGACCAGGCTGGTCTTGAACTCCTGAGCTCAAAAGTGCTAGGATTACAGGCGTGAGCCACCTTGCCCAGCCCTGATTTTTTTTTAACTTAATTTTATTTTTTGTGGAGATGGGGTCTCCTTATGTTGTTCAAGCTAGCCTTGATAAACATTATTCTCTTTTAAATTATTATCATTATTATTATAACAGGAGAACCATTCAGTCACACACTGCCTGGCATAGAGTAGGCAATAAATAAATATTTGCTGAATGAATAAATGATAGGTACAGGAAAAAGATGGAAAAGTGATAGATTTTCTTTTTCTTTTTCTGAGACAGGGTCTCATTCTGTCACCCAAGCTGGAGTTCAGTGGCACGATCTTAGCTCATTGTAGTCTCCACCTTGCCGGCTCAAGTGATCCTCCCACCTTAGCCTCTTGAGTATCTGGGATCACAGGTGCACACCACCATGCCTGGCTAATTTTTTTATTTTTTGTAGAGACGGGGTTTTCCCATGTTGTCCAGGCTGGTGTCAAACTCCTGGGCTCAAGCAATTTTCCTGCCTGGGCCTCCCAAAGTGCTGGGATTACAGGTGTGAGCCACCCTGCCAGGTTGAACTTATGTTCTAATGGGGGAAACAGACTTAAGGCCTTATAGCTTTGAGCTGAGGTTTTGAGGATAAGCAGATGAAGAAGGATGAAGAATATACTGGGAAATGAGAATATAAAGATTAACTGAGGCTGGCCATGGTGGCTCACACCTATAATCCCAGCACTTCGGGAGGCCAAGGCAGGAGGATTGCTTGAGCCCAGGAGTTCAAGACCAGCCTGGGCAACACAGTGAGACTCTGTCTCAAAAAATAAAAAAAATACAAAAATTAGCCAGGCATGATGGTGTGCACCTGTGGTCCCAGATACCCAGGAGGCTGAGGGAGGAGGATCACCTGAGCCTGGGGAGGTCAAGCTTGCAATGAACTGAGATGGCGCCACAGCACTCCAGGCCGGGCGACACAGCAAGATCCTGTCTCAGAAGAAAACAAAAGAATCGGGTTACTGTAGAGCCCAAATATGAAGAAAATGGATTCAGGCAAGTAATCAAAGCCTAGGAAGTTAATAAATGAACTATGAATCAATTATTCTCTCCCTTGCCTTCTCCTTCTCCCTTCTCTTTTCTTCTCCCTATTATGTAGTCATAACTTGGGGAAGGATATGATTGCACACGGCATAAAGTGCGGTGACATAGCTAATGGGATGAGAAGCAGATCAGCTGAGGAGGAGACTGGACTTTCTGAGGAAAAGCTCCTGAAATGTCCTGAAGTAACAGGTGGATCTAATGTCAGAGCTGCTTGTAAAATGGAAAAGGGGTGAAACGTGTCACCTTCTGAGATAAGTGCTATCAGCATGATAATCCACATGTTATGCACCTGCTTGTGCTTTTTGCTGCTGGGAGCACTTTCCACCAACACACAACTTACTAATGAGGAAATTGCAAAAGAGAACCCAAGAGATTAAACACAGATCTGCAAAGAGGGATGTGTTTACATCCTACATGTGAGTAGAGTGAGTATATTTTTAGGGTAGCAAGTTCTGGCCAAGCAAGCTTAACACGTAAACATGAGAATTGCCCTACTTTAAGAGACCCACCCAATTCAATATTCTGTTTTGGAGTGTGGAACTGAAAACATAATTAGTATATAGAGCTTAATGTATAAATGGCCAATTTAGTTTTCACTGTTTGCTGTCCTGTAATATACCTACATCATCTTCTGAATGAGATTGACTCTCCACTGTCAGGGTCCCTGTTAAATCACCAGCTACCTGGCAACTTTGGAAAAAGTCATTCTGGTTAGACAAGTTAAATACACAGACAAGGATGACTTCTCCAGACATGAATTTTAAATGTATATTACACTTTTCAGCCTAACACCTGTAATCCCAGCACTTTGGGAGGCTGAGGTTGGAGGATCACTTGAACTCAGGAGTTTGAGACCAGTCTGGGCAACATAGCAAGACTCAGTCTCCACAAAAAAATTAAAAACTAGCTGGATGTTGTGGCACATACCTGTAGTCAGAACTACCCGGGATGCTGAGGTGGGAGGATTGCTTGAGCCCAGGTAGGTTGAGGCTGCAATGAGCTGTGACTGCGCCATTGCACTTCAGCCTGGGTGACACAGTGCAACCCTGTCTCAAAACAAACAAACAAACAAACAAAAACAACCAAAAAAACCCAAAACCAAAACAAAAAACCCCCAAACCTTTTCTAAATAGATCATGGTGATAACAATGTTATATAATAAAGTTTGTAGAACCATTTTTCTCTACACCAAATGTCCCAGAATACTGCACTTCTATGCGGAATTTGTATAGTTTTTCCTGTCAGTCTCCCTGTTATCCACTTCTACTTCTCTTTGCTGTAAGGGTAGAGCTTCTCTTTCCTTCTAACATAGGGTCTAATCTGCTATGGACAGGTGATAATTGTTACATTTGCACACTTTACCAATTACAAAGTGCTCATCAGACCTTTGCAGGTGATATCATTGTCTTTGGATCATAGCCCTGGGGCTGGGGACTTGACCTTGCCTGGCCAATCAGAATATTCCATCTCCCTTACCAATGATTGGTTGTGGGATGGACACATGACCCAAGCTGGGCCTGTTAGAATCTGCCCTGGGAGTTTCATCAGAGTGATCGGAAAGTGGTAATCTTGAGTTCTCCTGATGGTTTTGTTTTTGTTTCTGTGTTTTTTGAGACAGGGTCTTGCTCTATTGCCCAGGCTGGAGTGCTGCAGTGGCATGATCACAGCTCACTGTAGCCTCAACCTCCTGGGCTTAAGGGATCCTCCCACCTCAGCCTCCCTAGTAGCTGGGACTACAGGCACAGGCCACCCTACCTGGCTAATTTTTAAAATTTTTTGTAGTTTTGGTAGAGATGGGGTCTCACCATGTTGCACAGGCTGGTCTGGAACTCCTGAGCTCAAACAATCCTCCTGCCTCAGCCTCCCAAAGTGTTGGGATTATAGGTGAGAGCCACCGTACCTGGCCCTGATGTTATCTTATGCATAAACAAACAGTAAACCTGAGCTTCCAGAGTCCCTCTTGCTGCCACACGCAGAGCCTAAATACAGGAAAACAGCCGAAAGAGAGACAAACTTGACAACGCCATTTGAAAACCTGAATCCTGGACTTTTCAGTTTGCACAAACTCCTTCACCCACCCCACCACACATATCAACATTTTGTTTATATATCTCTTTTTTTTAATTTTTTTTTTTTTTTGAGACACAGTCTCACTCTGTCACCCAGGCTGAAGTGCAGTGGCGCTATCTTGGCTCACTGTAACCTCCACTCCCAGGTTCAAGCCATTCTCATGCCTCAGCCTCCAGAGTAGCTGGGATCACAGGTGTGTGCCACCATGCCTGGCTAATTTTTGTATTTTTAGTAGAGACAGGGTTCCACCATTGTATTATTCCGTTCTCACACTGCTGTGAAGAAATACCCTTTATAAAGGAAAGAGGTTTAATTGACTCACAGTTCTGCATTGCTTGGGAGGCCTCAGGAAACTTACAATCATGGCAGAAGGCAAAGGAGGAGCAGGCACCTCCTTCACAGGGCGGCAGGATGGAATGAGTGCAAGTGGCGGAAATGCCAGACGCTTATAAAACCATCAGATCTCATGAGACTCACTATCATGACAACAGCATGGGGAAACTGCCCCGTGATCTAATTACCTCCAACTGGTCCTGCCTTTGACACCTGGGGATTATAGGGATTACAATTCAACAAGAGATTCTGGGTGGGGACACAGCCAAACCGTATCAGCCGTGCTGGCCAGGCTGGTCTCGAACTCCTGGTGCCAAGTGATCCACCCACCTTGGCCGCTCAAAGTGCTGGGATTATAGGCGTGAGCCATCGTGCCAGGCCAATATTTTTATTTTGCTTAAACTAATTTGAATTTGGTTTCTGTCATTTGCTACTACTCCTGGTGCAGAGCTGTCTTCTGACCTCTCCTCATCACCTTCTAGAGATCCCCTTTACCTTTTTCTCCAATTGCATCGCCTCATCCCATATTTTCCTCCTTCTTGGCTTACGTCATCATTTTGGTGACACATATCCCCCAGTCGCTTCCTGAATAAAATATAGATGAGAAATAAATTTTTGGAGACCTTGCATGCTTGAAAATATGTGTGTTTGCTTTCATACTTCATACAAAAGTTTGGCTCTATTTGGGATTCTAGGCTGTACAGAATTTTCCCTCTGAATCTTCAAGGCACTCATTCATTGCCTTCCGGTGTCAGCGTGGCTGTTAATAGGTCTAAAGTCATTTTGATTCCTAAGTTCTTCTATGTGGCCTGCTTTTGTTTAGTTTAGGTTTTCCCTTTCTGGGACCTCTTCTCTTTGTCTTTGATATTCTGATATTTCTTGATGATGTGCCTTGCTGTGGGTCTGTTTTCACTGACTGTGCTGGCACTAGATGGGACGTTTCAATCTAGCAACTCGTATCCTTCAATATGGGGATCATTCTTTATTACTTGCTTGGTGATTTCCTCCCTTCTGATTTCTATGTTCTTTTTCTTTTGAGCACCCATTAATTAGATGCTGGATCTCCTGGCCTAATCTAATTGCCTTGGAGCTTGTATTTTGTGTTTTCCTCCTTTATTTTCTTTTGGTTTGTTTGTTTTTGAGACAGGGTCTCAGCTCTGTTGCCCAGGCTAGAGTGCAGGGTACAATCATAGCTCATGCAGCCTTGACTCAAGGGCTCAAGCGATCCCTCCCACCTCAGCTCCCCTAAACCCCTAGTAGCTGGGACTATAGATGACTGCCACCATGCCCAGCTAATTTTTAAATTTTTTGTAGAGACAGGGACTCACTGTGTTGCCAAGGCTGGTCTTGAACAACTGGGCTCAAGTGATCCTCCCGCCTTGGCCTCCCAAAGTGCCAGAATTATAGGTATGAGTTACCGCACTCGGCCATCCTCCTCTGTTTTCTATGTTTGTGTTTTATCTCTAAGATTTCTCCAATTTTATTTTGCACATTTTCTGTTGAACACTTAAACAAATTTTCTATCATATTTTTAATTTCCAAGAGCTCTTTCTTGTTTATGAAAGTTTCTCTTTATGTATACTGTTTTTGTTCCATTAATTCAATAGCTTATCTTATTTATCAGAGGAATTACTGATAGATTTTAAACTTTTATTTTTCATTTTATGCTGAAAGAATTTTAAATTTTAAAAAAATTTCAAGAACTTTTTTTCTGAACCATCCAAGATTAAATTTCCAACACGATGCCCATCATCCCTAACATGAGTACACACTCAAACAAGTGTATGACAGCCATCTAATCCACAGGCCCAGATCAGATTTCTCTAATTGTCCCACTACTGTCCCCCCTCCCCTCCGTTTTTTTTTCAGACAGAGTCTCGCTCTGTTGCCCAGACTGGAGTGCAGTGGTGCCATCACAGCATAGTCTGGAACTGTTCTTCCCAAGGGATCCTCCTGCCTCAGCGTCCTGAGTAGCTAGGACTACAGGTGTGCACAACCATGCCTGGCAAATTTTTTAAAAAGTTTTTCATAGAGATAGGTCCCTATATTGCCCAGGCTGGTCTTGAACTCTTGGGCTCAAGCAATCCTCCTGCCTCAGCCTCCTAACATGCTAGGTTACAGGTGTGAGCTGCCATGCCCGGCCCTAATACTGTCCTTTATATTAAAAGGGTCTATTCCAGGACTATGCATTGCATTTGTTTTCATGTTTCTTTCTTTCTTTTCTTTTCTCTCTCTTTTTTTTAATTGAGACGGAGTCTTGCTCTGTCGCCCAGTCTGGAGTGCAGTGGTGCGATCTCAGCTCACTGCAACCTCTGCAGCCCAGGTACGAGCGATTCTCCTGCCTCAGCCTTCCAAATAGTTGGGACTACAGGCGCCCGTCACCGCACCCAGCTAATTTTTTTATTTTTAGTAGAGATGGGGTTTTGCCACGTTGGCCAGGCTGGTCTCAAGCTCCTGACCTCAGGTGACCCGCCCTCCTCGGCCTCCCAAAGTGCTGGGATTACAGGCGTGAGCCACTGTACACCTGGCTCATGTTTCTTTCAATCTGGAACAATTTCTCAGTGTTTCTTTTTTTGGCAGGAATAGGACAGAAGTGATACTGTGTTATTGCCTCCCATCTGGTGGTACCTGATTTCAATTTGTACCATTATTGAGAATGGTAACTTTGTTCTCCTTTTTAAAAAAATTTGATACAATCATTTATTTTGTTTGCATATTTGATTTGTTTTTAATCCAAATCTCACCAGAATGTTAACTTTGACCTTGATTAAGGTGGTGTCTGCTAGGTCTTTCCACTGTAAATTTACTCTTTTGCCCTTTGTAATTAGTAAGTGTTTTGTGGAAAGGTACTTCTTTGAGGTACATATCCTGTTCCTTATCGTAGTTTTACTCACTATTTTTAGGTTTTTTTGCTGAATGAATTATTACTATGAAGTTTGCCTAATAGTGATTTTTTCGATTTCATTGTTCCTTCTAAATTTATTAGTTGTTATTCTGCTGTAAAGAAAAATGTTCTCTTCTCATTTGTTTATGTATTCTTTTATTTATATCAGTATGAACATGTGGATTCCTACTTCATTTGATAGATTATGACCTTTTACTGTCATTATTTATTTTGATGCTCAGAGTTGGTTAGGGGAGCTCTCTTCAAGCCCCTTCGACATCCTGTTGACATGCCTCTGTCATTCTTTAAGCACTTCTTTACTTTCTGCCATAGCAAGATGGTCTGAGTTCATCTTGTACTTTCCTTATCTCAGCCCTGAAATCAATCATTTCTCCAAGGATTCCTGGTTTCTTTTAGTGGAGAATGGTATTTAGAGACCAAGATTTGGGACTAGGGGTGTTAATTGCTATTAGAATATGACCATTTCCAAACTGTCTTGGTGCATAGAGCTAAGGAATATGCATATATGTCTACAATTTTTTTTTAACTTTTATTTTTGGTTTGGGGGTATATGTGAAGGTTTGTTACATAGGTAAACATGTGTCATGAGGGTTTGTTGTACATATTATTTCATCACCCAGGTATTAAGCCCAGTATCCAATAGTTATCTTTTCTGCTCCTCTCCCTCCTCCCACCCTCCACTCTCAGGTAGGCCCCAGTGTCTGTTGTTCCCTTCTTTGTGTTCATAAGTTCTCTCTCTTTTTTTTTTTTTTCAGAGGGAGTCTCGCTCTGTCCCCCAGGCTGGAGTGCAGTGGCGCGATCTCAGCTCACTGCAAGCTCCGCCTCCCGGGTTCACGCCATTCTCCTGCCTCAGCCTCCCGAGTAGCTGGGACTACAAGCGCCTGCCACCATGCCCGGCTAATTTTTTTTGTATTTTTTAGTAGAGATGAGGTTTCACCGTGTTAGCCAGGATGGTCTCAATCTCCTGACCTCATGATCTGCCCGCCTCGGCCTCCCAAAGTGCTGGGATTACAGGCTTGAGCCACCACGCCTGGCTGTGTTCATAATTTCTTATCATTTAGCTCCCACTTAAAAGTGAGAGCATGTGATATTTGGGGCTCTGTTCCTATCTTAGTTTGCTAATGATGATAGCCTCCAGCTCCAGTCATGTTCCCACAAAAGACATGATCTCATTTTTTTATGGCTGCATAATATTCCATGGTACATATGTACCACATTTTCTTTATCCAATCCATCATTAATGAGCATTTAGTTTGATTACATGTCTTTGCTATTGTGAATAGTGCTGCAGTGAACATTCATGTGCATGTGTCTTTATAGCAGAATGATTTTTTTTCATTTATCTGAAATTCTAATATGATGAAGAGTCCTGTGGGTTTTTTTTTTTTGTTTTTTTTTTTTTTTTTGAGACTAAGTCTCGCTCTTGTCCCCCAGGCTGGAGTGCAATGGCACAATCTCGGCTCACTGCAACCTCTGCCTCCTGGGTTCAAGCGATTCTCCTACCTCAGCCTCCCGAGTAGCTGGGATTACAGGCGCCTGCCACCACGCCTGGCTAATTTTTGTATTTTTAGTAGAGATGGGGTTTCACCATGTTGGCCAGGCTGGTCTCAAACTCTTGACCTCAGGTGATCCGCCCACCTCGGCCTCCCAAAGTGCTGGGATTACAGGCGTGAGCCAAGGCACCTGGCTTTTTTTTTTTTTGAGACGGAGTTTTGCTCTTGTTGCCCAAGCTGGAGTGCAATGGCACAATCTTGGCTCACTGCAACCTCTGCCTCCTGGGTTCAAGCAATTCTTCTGCCTCAGCCTCCCAAGTAGCTGGGATTACAGGCATGCATCACCACGCCTGGCTAATTTTTTTGTATTTAGTAGAGACGGGGTTTCACCATGTTGGCCAAGCTGGTCTCAAACTCCTGACCTCAGGTGATCCACCCGCCTCAGCCTCCCAAAGTGCTGGGATTACAGGCGTGAACCACCATGCCCTGCCAGGAGTCCTGCGTTTTATCTGGCAAGCCTGTACCGCTGCCCTTCCACCTTCCCTGCAAGCCTGCACCCCTGCCCTTCCACCTTCCCTGCAAGCCTGCACCCCTGCCCTTCCACCTTCCCTGCAAGCCTCTCCACTTTCACACCATCCTGCTCAGTGTAATCTGTTGATAATTCATTCAACACACACTTTTACTGAAAAGCCAGGCACTAAGTGAGGAGCTGAGATGCAACAGCACATGCTCTACAGAAATACAGAAAAATCACTTCCTTGTAAGTATTTAGTCGTTTTACAGTTTTTTTTTAAATAATACTATTTTGAGCACATAAACATGCTCTAACCTTTCACACCTCAAAATAATTGTTGGCTGGGCGCGGTGGCTCACATCTGTAATTTCATCACTTTGGGAGGTTGAGGCAGGCGGATCACTTGAGGTCAAGAGTTCGATCCTGGCCAACATAGTGAAACCCCGTCTCTACTAAAAGTACAAGAATTAGCCAAGCATGGTGGCGGGTGCCTGTAATCCAAGCTACTCAGGAGGCTGAGGCAGGAGAATCGCTTGAACCAGGGAGGCGGAGGTTGCAGGGAGCCGAGATTGCACCACTGCGCTCCAGCCTGGGCAACAAGAGTGAGACTCTGTCTCAAAAGAATAAAAAAAAAAAAAAATTGTCAACTCTGTCCTCGCTTCTCAAGATCTCCTTCTCTACTCAGCCAAGATTCTTTTTTTTTTTTTTTTTTGAGGCGGAGTTTCTCTCTTTCTCCCAGGCTGGAGTGAAGTGGCGAGATCTTGACTCACTGCAAACTCCGCCTTCCGGGTTCAAGTGATTCTCCCGCCTTAGCCTCCCGAGTAGCTGGGATTATAGGCGCAGCGTCCTAAGTAGCTGGGATTATAGGTGCCTGCCACCATACCCAGCTAATTTTTTTTTTTTTTTTGAGATGGAGTCTCACTCTGTCACCCAGGCTGGAGTGCAATGGCATGGTCTCAGCTCACTGTAATCTGCGCCTCCCAAATTCAAGCAATTCTCCTTTCTCAGCCTCCCAAGTAGCTGGGACTACAGGTGCGTGACACCACTCCTGGCTAATTTTTGTATTTTTAGTAGAGATGGGGTTTCACTATGTTAGCCAGGCTAGTCCTGAACTCCTGACCTCGTGATCTGCCCGCCTCGGCTTCCCAAACTGCTGGGATTAGAGGCCTGAGCCACCACTGCCAGCCAAATTTTTGTATTTTTAATAGAGATGGGTTTTCACCATGTTACCCAGATTGGTCTCCAACTCCTGACCTCAGGTGATCCACCAGCCTTGGTCTCCCAAAATACCAGGATTACAGGTGTGAACCACTGCTCTCCACCTCAGCCAAGATTCTTAAAAGACTGTGTCCCCACTTCTTCACGTTCCATTCACTTGAAAGAAAGGATAAAGAAGAGTCATGAAGAGTATGGAGTTTGTATCGCCTCTCGGCCTTTTGGCTAAGATCAAGTGGAGTATGGAGTTTCTTGTCAGACAGACCCGGGTTTATATCCCAACTGATTCTTAACATTAAGCCTGTTTCCCTACCCCCTGAAGAGAGAGATAATTGTGCCTGCCTCACTTTGGAGGGTTGTTGTGAGGATTAAATAAGATCATTCACATAAAACAGTACACGCCTGGTACATAATAAGCAGTCAATAAACATTAGGTATTATTATCAGTATCAATTACCCTACTAAAATCTGTCTTCTGCCCCAGTGCTATACTGGAAATGCTCTTGCCAAGGTTAGCAATGACTTTCCAGTTGCCAAAACCAACAGTAGTTTTTGGCCCTCATCTTACTTCCTTGACATTCCCAACCACTCCTTCTTCCTGAAGTCCCCTCTCCTTCTGGCTGCTGGAACACCACTCTTTCCCTGTCCTCTGCCTGTCTCTCCCTTCACAGCCACCTTGCCAAATCCTGTTCCACTGTCTGACTCCACCTGGTGTTGCTCTTTCCTGAGCTCATCCTTTCTCCCTCTTCCCAGCTGCAACCACCTTTCCCTGGGAGATCATGTCTACTCCTGTGGTTCTAACTGCCATCGCTATGCAGAAGATACCTTCCCTATCTCCACCTCTGACCTCTCTCCTACCTCCAGTCCCATATTGCCAGGTAGGTTCTCTAGAGGCACCCCAGACTCAGTATTCAACTTATGCATCTCTGAAAGCATTATTTACCATGCCCACCATGAAACCTGCCCTTTCTGTTAGATTCTGACAGTTGCTATTGCCTCCAACCTCATCAAGTACACAGACCTAGTAACCTAGACATCATTCTTTCCATCTTCTTCCTCCCCAAATCCAACCTATCCCCAGGTACTGTCGTTTAACTTATTGTCAGTGAATTCTGCTCTCTCTCCTTCTTTCTCTTCTTGCTGGGTAGAGGATGGATTAGATGGCCAAGGAGATCAGTTAGGAGCCATTTTCCATAGTCTGAGAGATGATGAGGGACCTCCTCACTGATATGCTTGGCCCTTCTTAATCTATCTCTATTTGGTTGTCAGAGTAATAGTCCTTAAAGTCCCATTAAGTCATCGTTGTCTTCGAAATCTTTAATGGTTCTCCTCGCCTATAAGATAATGTCCAAACTTCACAGCCCAACACAGAGGCTGTTGATATAGTGACTCCTGATGCCTCTCCAGCCTCAGGTATCGCCACTTCTCTCCCCAACACACACATACACACTGAAGCTACTTGCAGGACTCCACTCCAGATCCTAGTCAACCTGTTGTTGACTCGGCCAGTAATGTTTTTCCATCCCTGATCCACCTGACCATTTCCTACTCAACTTTCAAAATCCTGCTCAGAATTTCATCCTGAAACCTTCTCTGAAGCATCATGCCATTGTACCCTTGCAGAATTACTTACTTTTCCCTCAGTACTCCTTCTAGCCTTAGTATATATCTTCATTATGGAATGGAACATTGTATTATATTTGTTCATATGTCTGTCTACCTTTGCTACTAATAGAATATAAATTCCTCAAAGTCAGCTATCTGTTTTCATTCATATTTTCTCCCCCATAGTCAAGTATAGTGTCTGGCACACAGTGGATGTCCAGTTAGTAGTTATTAAACTGAACTGAATTTCTGTAAAGGTGAGGCATGAAGGAGGGAGAGGAAAGAGGGTGCCAAGAGAGAGACAGGGAGGAAGGAATTAGGATTGGGAGAAGACATCTTGTGTGCCAATCCATGAAGTTTGGATAAAGTGGCTGATAAATTTGTTTTAAGAAGCTAGTTCTGGCCAGGCACAGTGGCTCACGCCTGTAATCCCAGCACTTTGGGAGGCTGAGGCGGGCGGATCACCTGAGGTCAGGAGTTCGAGACCAGCCTGGCCAACATGGTGAAACCCCATCTCTACTAAAAATGCAAAAATTGGCCGGGCGCGGTGGCTCACGCCTGTAATCCCAGGATTTTGGGAGGCCAAGGCGGGTGGATCACGAGGTCAGGAGATCGAGACCATCCTGGCTAACACGGTGAAACCCTGTCTCTACTAAAAATACAAAAAATTAGTGGGGCGTGGTGGCGGGTGCCTGTAGTCCCAGCTACTGGGGAGGCTGAGGCAGGAGAATGGCGTGAACCCAGGAGGTGGAGGTTGCAGTGAGCCGAGACTGCGCCACTGCACTCCAGCCTGGGTGACAGAGAGAGACTGTCTCAAAAAAAAAAAAAAAAAAAAAATTAGTCGGGCATGGTGGCAGGTGCCTGTAATCCCAGCTACTCAGGAGGCTGAGGCTGGAGAATCATTTGAACCCAGGAGGCAGAGGTTGCAGTGAGCCGAGATCGTGCCACTGCACTCCAGCCTGGGCAAGTGAAACTCCATCTCAAAAACAAAACAAAACACAAAAGAATAAGAAGCAGCAGCTGTGTGAGGAGAGGGGAGGAGTGCTCCAGATAGAGGAAACAGTAAATTCAAAGGTTGTGAAGTGAGAAAGAGTTGAGCTGATCAGAACCTCTAAGGGCCAGCATGGCTGGAGCCGAATGAGCAACTAGGGCGTGGCATGAGTTGAAGAGGGAGGGATTGGTAGAATTTAGATTGTGTAGGTCCTTGTAGACCAGGGCAGGGAATGTGGAGTGTATCCTCAGAAGCTCACTGGGAAGCAACTGAAAATGCAGAGTAATGATACTTTCATTTACATTAAAATAGTCACTAAGGCTGTGCACAGAATAGATGGGGGCTAACGCAAGAGAATAAATAGGGAGCCCATTAGGAGACTACAGCAGTAAACAGGCCAATGAAAGATATCTGTCTGGATGAAGGTGGAGGCAATGGGGAAACAAGGAGTGGACATATTCAGAAAATATTTTAGAGGTTGCATTCATAGCGCTTGGTGATAGATTAGATGTACAGAGACCTAGGATAAGGAAATGGAGATTGAGGTAATGTGTAGGTCTTTTGGAAAGTTTATTTTTGAAGAGGAGACTAAAAGGAAGTAGTCAGCACTTTGGGAGGCCGAGGCGGGCGGATCACGAGGTCAGGAGATCGAGACCGGATTGTCTAACATGGTGAAACCCTGTCTCCACTAAAAATACAAAAAAAAAATTAGCTGGGCGTGGTGGCAGGAGCCTGTAGTCCCAGCTACTCGGGAGGCTGAGGCAGGAGAATGGCGTGAACCCGGGAGGCGGAGCCTGCAGTGAGCCAAGATAGCGCCACTGCACTCCAGCCTGGGCAAAAGAGCGAGACTCCGTCTCAAAACAAACAAACAAACAAAAAAAAAAAACTTAACAATATTTATTTATTTATTTTAATTTTTAGCACATACCACGTTTGGGAAAAAAGAATTTAACACATTTACCATGTATTAGATATCGTGCTAGTCTCTCCACATACGTTGTCTTATTTTAATCAATTATCCAATCCCATTCAATAGATTCCTGAGTTTCTAATATATGTATACAAAATACCTTACTAGATGTTATTGGTGAAAGAAAGATGAACATAGGCTGGGCAGGGTAGCTCGGGCCTATAATCCCAGCACTTCAGGCGGGAGGATTGTTTCAGCCCAGGAGTTTGAGACCAGCCTGAGCAACATAGGGAGCCCCTGTCTCCTTAAAATAAGGCCGGGCACAGTGGCTCATACCTGTAATCCCAGCACTTTGGGAGGCTGAGGTGGGCAAATTACTTGAGGTCAGAAGTTTAAGACCAGCCTGGTCAACATGGTGAAACCCCATCTCTACTAAAAATACAAAAATTTGCCAGGTGTGGTGGTAAGCACCTGTAATCCCGGCTACTTGGGAGGCTGAGCAGGAGAATCGCTTGAAACCGGGAGGTGGAGGTTGCAGTGAGCTGAGATCGAGCCGTTGCACTCCAGCCTGGGCAATAAGAGTGATACTCCATCTCAAAAAAATAAAATAGCCTGGCATGGTGGCTCACACCTATAATCCCAGCACTTTGGGAGACCGAGCCTGAGGCAGGTGGATCACTTGAGGTCAGGAGTTCCAGACCAGCCTGGCCAACACAGTGAAACCCCATCTCTACTAAAAATACTGACAAAAATTAGCCGGGCATGGTGGTACATGCCTGTAATCCCAGCTACCGGGGAGGCTGAGGCAGGAGAATTGCTTGAACCCAGGAGGCGGAGGTTGCAGTGGGCCAAGATCGCACCATTGCACTCCAGCCTGGGTAAAGAAGTGAGACTCTGTCTCAAAAAAATAAATAAATTTAAAACAAAAAATACAAAAATTAGCTGGGCATGGTGGCATGCACCTGTAGTCTTAGTTACTCAGGAGGCTAAGGCAGAAGAATCGCTTGAACTCAGGAGGCAGAGGTTGCAGTGAGCCGAGATCATGCCACTGCACCCCAGCCTGGGCAACGGAGCGAGACTCTGTCTCAAAAAATAATAATAATTAATTAATTAAAATAAAATAAAATTTAAAGATTAGCCAGGCATGGGTGGTGCCTGCCTGTGGTTCCAGCTACTTGGCAGGTTGGGGTGAGACGATAGCTTCAGTCCCACAGATTGAGGCTGCAGTGAGCCATGATTGTGCCACTGCATTCCAGTCTGGGCAACAGAGAAAGACCTTGTCTCAAAAAAAGAAAGAAAGATGAACACGACTTTGTTCCTGTCTTCAGTGAGCTTAGAAATAACACATCTTTACAAATGGGTGTGATACAAGACTATAAATCCAGTGATTATGTAACTTATTGTCCCAATTGGGACAGTTTTGAGGATAAACAGGAGCACTAATAATAATTACCCTAGAAAATCCCAGTGCGTTCTGAAGAAATCTGATTGTATCACCTTAGCAATGAGCAAGCTCAAAGTGATGGGAACACAAGGAGCACTGGGATGAATCAGCAAAGCTCAATGGTAGAAGTGGATTTGAGTTGGGCTTGCTGTTGAGGAGGGCAAGGTAATCAACATGTAAACAAAATAATTTCAGATCATTTAATGGGGTACAGAGCGAGGGAGAGGGGCACTACTTTAATATCATCAGGGAAGGCAACTAGGAGGAGGTAACATTTAAGCTGAAACAAATTATGAGAAGAACCAAGAAATTCAAAGACAAAAATATCACAAGAGCTGTCTTATCCCAGCAATGATCAGAAGGTCAGATCACTCATGGGGTTTGGGGCAAGGAGGTTCCAAGGGCCTCCTACTTATTCTGAAGAGAGATGAGGGATTGAAATGTTATCCAGTAGTTAATGGAGAATTACGAAAGACTCTTCAACAGAATAGTGATCTGACTGGGAATACTACTCTGGCATTACTGTACAGGATGGGTTAGAGAGGAAAAGAGGTTGAAGCAGGAAGTCCAGGAAATAGTCTAAGCAAAAGAAAAAAACCCTGGGTTGAGACAGTGGCAGTAAGCATGGAGAAGCAGAGATGGAAGTGATATCCCAGAGCAAGAATTGCCAAGATTTTGCAACGGATGTCACCTAACATAGCGCCTGTCCCTGGGAGCCCTTCAGTGAATACTAGTTCTCCCCTCTTCTCTCATTCAACCTGGAACCAGAGTGAGGGAAGATTGTTTTTGTTTGTTGTTTAGAATGGAGAAAAACTTGGGAACAAATCTAGGTTGAGAGGAAGAAGCAACAGAGAGAGAAACATTTAATAATATTAAAAATATAAAGGAAAGGAGGTAACCAATGGAATATTTTATTTTAAAAAAGGATAGATTAGCCTTACATAGGAGGTGTGATGCTCTATCTTCCAAGAAAGGAACAAAATGAAGTTTGTCAGGGAGGGAGGTGGAAAGTTTATGAAACTTCTGTGGATTTATGAAGGTGGAAAGTTTATAAAGCTTCTATTTGATTTGAAGGTAAGCTTATGAATAGAAGAAAAGATCTGGAATACTGTAGTAAGAAATAATTGTCCTTGAAGAACAATTAAGTGGTTCTCATTCCTGGCTGGACATTAGGATCATCCAGGGAGCCTTAACACACAAAAAAATGACGCTGGACCCCAGCCCCAAGGATTCTGATTTAATTCTCCTGGGATGGGGCCCAGGCACTAGTGGTTTCGTAAGTGCCTCTGTTGACTCTAATGAGCATCCACAATTGAGAACCAGCAGTAAAGGGTTTGTGGAGCAGCAGAAAGGGCTCAGCTGAGGTTCAGAAGCAAGAATTTATTGTTGAACCAATCAGCCTGGTTACAGGACTCTCTCCAGCATCAACATTCCTGGAGCAGAGGCCGTGAAATTAGAGTGTGGCACTTGTTTATTAAGGTTGGTAGGGCACAAAGCTGAAGAGCTGAGAGAATAGAGGCTAGGGAAATAGAATTGAATTGGTCAACCACAGGCTGTAATCTGATAGAATAAGAAGAGGTTCAGACAAAAGTCAATAAAATAACAATAGCAACACCAACTAATTTTTTTGAGTGCCATTTGCCAACTACCAAAATAAGTGATTTATTTCATTCACTTACCCTCATGACACTCCAGGTCCTATTATCCCCATCTTACCCACTTTATTGTTTTGTTTTGTTTTTTTTCCTGAGGCAGAGGTCTCGCTCTGTCGCCCAGGCTGGAGTGCAGTGGTGCCATCTCGGCTCACTGCAAGCTCCGCCTCCAGGGTTCACGCCATTCTCCCGCCTCAGCCTCCTGAGTAGCTGGGACTACAGGTGCCTGCCAGCATGCCTGGCTAATTTTTCGTATTTTTAGTAGAGATGGGGTTTCACCGTGTTAGCCAGGATGGTCTTGATCATCTGACCTCGTGATCCGCCCGCCTCGGCCTCCCAAAGTGCTGGGATTACAGGCGTGAGCCACCGCGCCTGGCCACCCACTTTATTGTTTTATTTTTTGTAGAGACAGAGTTTCTGTCTGTCGCCCAGGCTGGAGTGCAGTAGCACAATCATAACTCACTGCAGCCTTGAACTCCTGGGCTCAAGCAATTCTCCTACCTCAGCCTCCTGAATAGCTAGGACAATAGGTGCACACCACCCTGCCCATCTTATTTTTTGTAGAGGCAGGATGTCAATATGTTGCCCAGGCTGACCTTGAACTCCTGGTCGCAAGCGATTCTTCTGCCTGGGCCTCCGAAGTGCTGAGATTACAGTCCTGACCCATGTGCTGGCCACTTTTTACCCATTTTATAAATGGGAAAATTGAGGTTCAGAAGTTAAGAAATGGCCAGGCGCAGCAGCTCATGCCTGTAATCCTAGCACTTTGGGAAGCCGAGGAGGGTGGATCATTTGAGGTCAGGAGTTTGAGACCAGCTTGGTCTAAATGGTGAAACACCATCTCTACTAAAAATACAAAAATTAGCCGGGTGTGGTGGCACACACCTGTAGTCCCAGCTACTCGGGAGGCTGAGGCAGGAGAATTACTAGAACCTGGGAGGCAGAAGTTGCAGTGAGCCGAGATCATACCACTGCACTCCAGCCCGGGCAACAGAGCGAGACTCCATCTCAAAAAAAAAAAAAAAAACTGAGTTGAGAAATGTTTCCATGTTTATGGGGTAATGGTTAATAAGTGGCAGAACTGGGATTATGAACCTAAATCTGTCTGACTCCAGAGCCTGAGCCCTGGTTGCACAGGAGCAAAGGAATGGGAAAGATAGGAGGATAGGGGCTTGTGGTAATATATCTAGGATTCTGAATGAGATTTAGATAGACCCAGAGGAAAGAAGATGAGAGGGTTTCTAAGGGAAACAATCAGAGGTGAGGGAATGTAACTTCTCAGGAGACCAGAGCAGCAAATGTACAGGGGGAGGAAGAGTAGGAAATCAGACTGGGTAGGCATATTGGCAGTCTCAGTCGGTCTGTGGAGTGTAGACTTGACGTAGTAAAAGGAAACTGGGAGCCACTGAGGGGGTAGTTTAGGGTGTGGAGATATGAAAAAAAGTAGTCTTTAAAATTCATCAGGCAGATGAAGAGCAAGGAGGGTCACTGAGAAGATCTCTGCACTGAAATACTTTTGTCTTCCTTTGTTCCTTCCTTGTCCTGGTAGCCACAGATGTTACACAATCCAACCACGGCACTCAGGACAGAAGAGATTGCCCATTCTTTAGCTATAAATTACATTCCCAGGGCCCAAACCTACAATCACAGTTGTATCTTCAAGAATCAGTAAAAGTCTGTGCAGATTGACTAGTGGCAGGAAACCAGGGCTGGACACTTACGATTGTTCAGACTCCTGTCGCTACTCCTGCACAGAAGGTTGTCAGAAGTAGAATCTTGTCACAGGTTCTTCGGTACAAAGGGGGCAGATTACACAAACCAACATCAGGCAGTTCAGCAAGATCGTCAGAGTGTGAACCCCCATCAGTGTTATTCCTTGGCAACTGCCCCTGAACTAACATGGAAAATACCCAAGGGGAACAAGGTATCTTAGATCAGTACAATGTCAGTTCTTTCTTGATCTCAGTAAGTCCAAGTAAATTTATAACTAAATAGGTGTTTTCCAGATTTCAGTGTCTTCCAACCACACATATTTTCTTTTCTGTTTCTTTTTTCTTTTCTTTTCTTTTTTTTTTGGAGATGGAGTCTTGTTCTGTTGCCCAGGCTGAAGTGCAGTGGCATGATCTTGGCTCACTGCAACCTCCGGCTCCTGGATTCAAGCAATTCTCCTGCCTAAGCCTCCCTAGTAGCTGGGACTACAGGTGTGTGCCACCAAGCCTGGCTAATTTTTTGTATTTTTAGTAGGGACAGGGTTTCACCATGTTAGGCTGGTCTTGATCTCCTGACCTGGTGATCCGCCTGCCTCGGCCTCCCAAAGTGCTGGGATTACAGGTGTGAGCCACTGTGCCTGGCCCAGCCACACATTATTTTCAAATTAATAAATAAGTTAAAATTGCTGGCGTGCAGTCATCTTAGCGAAACTGAAGAGTCAAAATGAATAGCTAGAATTCTCTGGATGATGACCAGAACATATACTATGCTGAGTCCTGATGTGGCCGAAGAACACCGTGAGCTGAGCCAGCTAGCTAGCTTGGTTGTGGTGCGCTGGGAATGGGGGTTATGTTATCTGTGAAAGAGAATACAAATTCTGCAAACTAAACCTGGCAGTTTGGGGAAAACGTGTTTAACTCACCCACTTCCCTTCTTGTTTGTACTATTGCTTTCCTACATTTTTTTTTTTTTTTTTTTTTTTTTTAGACACAGTCTTACTCTGTCACCCAGGTTGGAGTGCAGTGGTACAATCTCAGCTCACTGCAACCTCTGCCTCCTGGGTTCAAGCAATTCTCCGCCTCAGCCTCCCGAGTAGCTGAGATTACAGGTTCATGCTGTCACACCCGGCTAATTTTTGTATTTTTAGTAGAGACGGGGTTTCACCATGTTGGCCAGGCTGTTCTCGAACCTCTGACCTCAGGTGATCTGCCCACCTTGGCCTCCCAAAGTGCTGGGATTACAGGTGTGAGTCACCGCGCTGGCCAACTTTCCTACTTTTCAATTTGAGTTTACTCAGGGGTTGGAACATCTATTCCAACAAAATGTGCCTGATGTAATCTCTCAGTGATTAAGCACACCTGCTTAGTATGCATCAACTTCAGCGCAGTATGTGCACCTCTCTGAGGACATCTCTACTAAGCCCTCGGTGACTGATGCTGCTTCACCTTCTTCAGGTGTATAAATTGAATAGGCAATTTTTACCTGCTATGAAGTCCCAAGAAAACGGGACTTGGCTCCTTGGGCATATTAGCCTTTAGTCTTGCTGGTGACCATCAGATGTTGCTTGAGCATATTTGGAAAATAACTTTGTATGTTGAAATTTTGGAAAATCAAAGTATTATACTGCAAATCACTTGAAAGAGGGCAAATAACAAACCGTAAAGCTTAGCCAGATGTGATATAATCATTTCACTGAAGATATGAAATAGGTAAAACTTTTTTCTTCCAGGTAATGAACACATTTGATTGTAATTTGAGTTAAAGTATTATAGTCCCTTTTAAAAAAATAAGCCCAGAATGTTAAAAGTGTGAACTCCATTTCAGCAAGTTGAAAACATTTGGGTATTTAAGATATTATCACAGGTCTGCGTATTCCAGGTTCAACTTACTAGGAATTCTGGATTCTAAATATTTTAAATTGAAGTTAAAGTGAAATTAAGTGTAAATTAATCTGTGATTTTTTTTCATTCTGGTTATTTTTAGGTAAATAAATGAGGTCAGGATGTGAGACTGGTAAATAATATTTGCTGAGATAACCCATTACTGTGATGGAATT
>NW_026652286.1:91552587-91586977 GCF_009828535.3 Hylobates moloch | reverse complement strand
TTTTTTTTTTTTTTTTTTTTTTTTTTTTTAGACACAGTCTTACTCTGTCACCCAGGTTGGAGTGCAGTGGTACAATCTCAGCTCACTGCAACCTCTGCCTCCTGGGTTCAAGCAATTCTCCGCCTCAGCCTCCCGAGTAGCTGAGATTACAGGTTCATGCTGTCACACCCGGCTAATTTTTGTATTTTTAGTAGAGACGGGGTTTCACCATGTTGGCCAGGCTGTTCTCGAACCTCTGACCTCAGGTGATCTGCCCACCTTGGCCTCCCAAAGTGCTGGGATTACAGGTGTGAGTCACCGCGCTGGCCAACTTTCCTACTTTTCAATTTGAGTTTACTCAGGGGTTGGAACATCTATTCCAACAAAATGTGCCTGATGTAATCTCTCAGTGATTAAGCACACCTGCTTAGTATGCATCAACTTCAGCGCAGTATGTGCACCTCTCTGAGGACATCTCTACTAAGCCCTCGGTGACTGATGCTGCTTCACTTTCTTCAGGTGTATAAATTGAAAAGGCAATTTTTACCTGCTATGAAGTCCCAAGAAAACAGGACTTGGCTCCTTGGGCATATTAGCCTTTAGTCTTGCTGGTGACCATCAGATGTTGCTTGAGCGTATTTGGAAAATAACTTTGTATGTTGAAATTTTGGAAAATCAAAGTATTATACTGCAAATCACTTGAAAGAGGGCAAATAACAAACCGTAAAGCTTAGCCAGATGTGATATAATCATTTCACTGAAGATATGAAATAGGTAAAACTTTTTTCTTCCAGGTAATGAACACATGTGATTGTAATTTGAGTTAAAGTATTATAGTCCCTTTTAAAAAAATAAGCCCAGAATGTTAAAAGTGTGAACTCCATTTCAGCAAGTTGAAAACATTTGGGTATTTAAGATATTATCACAGGTCTGCGTATTCCAGGTTCAACTTACTAGGAATTCTGGATTCTAAATATTTTAAATTGAAGTTAAAGTGAAATTAAGTGTAAATTAATCTGTGATTTTTTTTCATTCTGGTTATTTTTAGGTAAATAAATGAGGTCAGGATGTGAGACTGGTAAATAATATTTGCTGAGATAACCCATTACTGTGATGGAATTGCAGGAGGAAATTGAAGAGGGGTGATGACACAAAGGTGATTACAGACAACATAAAAACGGCTAATACATGTTGGGAAACTTTTTTTTTCATTTTTTTTTGAGACGGAGTTTTGCTCTTGTTGCCCAGGCTGGAGTGCAATGGCACGATCTTGGCTCACTGCAACCTCTGCCTCACCGGGTTCAAGGGATTCTCCTGCCTCAGCCGCCCAAGTAGCTGGGATTACAGGCACCTGCCACCACGCCCAGCTATTTTTTTTCTTTTTTTTTTTTAGTAGAGACGGGGTTTCACCACGTTGGCTAGGCTGGTGTCTAACTCCTGACCTCAGTCGACCCACCTGCCTCGGCCTCCCAACATGCTGGGATTACAGGCGTGAGCCATCGTGCCCAGCCCAAGTGGGAAATTCTTTACCACAATTAATAGGTGAGTTCATTAGGGATGATAGCACACCCTTCAGAAACCATATTTACTATAGATCACCCACAACTATTACACTCAATACTAACTAAAAGGCCAGAGGATTGGATTCATATAACTTTTTAAAAAGTACACATATATTTTATAAATATAAGGATATTATTTGCACTAGCAAACAATTTATCTGTATTCCTAAAGTGTCATACAAATGATTCTTGCAAATCTGTTTTAAATAGGGAGAAAACAATGTATTGAGATAGTTGGACTAGACCTATCAACCACTAACACTAAACTTGGAAGAAAAGATCCAAGAGTTCATAGCTTAATTCTAAACCATCTATGCTTCTCACTTGAAAACAGAGAAGGGCTGATGTAAATGAGTTGTGAGGGTATCTGACTACTTTAAAAGCAGAATATTTGAAGGTTTTAGCCCTGGAAGGGTTCCTAGGTGAGAAGTGGGCACCTATTTTATATTCTACTTTTGGTTGCCTCCTTGCTTTTGTTTTGTGACCTCAACCAGACTCCTTGTGTAGGTTATAATTTATTTGTGGATGTGAACCCGGGCTCCTTTTGTAGGTTATAGTTTATTTGTGGGTGTGAACCCCCTTCCTTTGCCTGGTTCAATTTCTTCAGTGGTTTAGGAAAGAGACCCCTCCAAGCAGTGGCCTGTTTTAAGTCCGTAGGCCTCTCTTCCTACCACTCACTTCTTGGCCCAACCCCCCTTCACATTCCTCTGCTTGGGAAGATATTGGGACAAAAAAGGCCTCATACATTTTTTATTAAGAAACCATTTTCTCTCTAGGATGGGCACAAGGTGCAGGGCTATTTCCTTACATTAGTAGATACTTTAAAACCTGGGCAGGAGACGCCATGCTGTAAATTTAAAATTTAAAAAAAATTTAAGGCGAACCTTCTTTTTAACCTTAAGAATAGTCTTCACTATTCTCCACCACCTTCCCACCGGCTGTGTGGAAATAACGACCACCAAATGAGAACAGGCTATTTATGCAGATCTGGCAAGAGTCAGCCGCGACCCATCACTTGGTTTAGTAGACTCAGGCAGGCAGGGGAGTGGAAAAGCTTTACATATACTGAAAAAAGGGAGAAACTTCAGGTTGGCTCTGATTGGAGGCTGTTGGCACCGGGAAGTTGGAGGAGGGCTAACTAGAAGCAGGGCTTCTTACGTGATTGGTGTGAGGAGCACATTTGGCTTTCTCTGATTGGCCCAGAGCTGGAAGCAGGGCAAGAAATAGGGAAGCTGCCGGTTAAAGATCAAGTCCTGACCCTTCTGGGCCGATTACTGAAGAGGTTATGGGTAGGAGGTCGTGGGTAGGTTTGGCCATTCTTTGTATATTCAGTCTCTCAATTGGGTGAGACTCAGATTTTGTTTCTCTTGACCTAGTTAGCTTTTAGCTCCAAAGTTTTGTTTAACTTGGAAGAAGACAGCAGTTCTATTATTTCTGTCAAGGATGAACACAGACATTGGGATCTGAAAAGTAATTATGGGAACATACATAAATATATTTATAGTGAGGGTCAGGCAGGAGAGTCACCCTCTGCCTTAAGTTTCTCCATTTCCTTACTGAATTCCCATTTCTATTATAACACGCTTCACTAGCTTCCCTCCGTTTAGTGGAGGGCCCGGCCTCCTTCGCCCCCACTTTCTTGAGTCTTGCCCTTCGAGGGCAGGAGAAGACGGTTGCGCCCTACCAACTCCTCACCTTACAGTCCAGATTCTCCCCGCATCACCCCGGTGCGCTCTCTCGGTTTGCTACCCTCTCCACCAGGCCTCCCCACTCCACCTGCGCAACGCCCTCAGCTCCGTGCTCTCCGGAGTAATCCCCCTCAGTCGCACTCTCACAGCCCGGACCCTGCCCCCGCCTCACCCCCACTTGTGCCTCCACCTCCCGGTTCCTCCCTGAGAGGTCCCCCAAGATACGCCCTCACAGTCCGGTCCCCCGCCGTCCTCTCCCGGCGCACGCTCAAGTCCGGTGCCTTCCCCCCGCAGACCCCCGAGGCGCACCCTCAAGCTCGGTGCCTCTGCCCCCCGCAGGGGCGCCCTCAAGCCTGGTACCGTTCACATGAGAGCCCCTCGGGCGCACCCTCAAGCTCAGTGTACCCCCCCCCGCCAGGCGCGCCCTACAGGCCCGCCCCGCCCCACGGCGCCCCCCGCGCGCTCTCTGGAGTCCTCCCTCCTGCCTGGTGCGGCCGCCGGGCCCGCTCGGCTCCCCCTTCCGGCCCCCACACTCAGACACGCGCCCGGCGTCTCCGGGCCGCTAGTTCCGCGCCTTCCTGGATGGAGGCGCGCCCCGAGAGGCTCGGACGCGGCCCCTTAGGCCCGGCATCAGCCTCCCCGGCCAGCAGGAGAAGTCAGGTCAGCTTCCTGTCCCCAAGTAGATGCCCGGGGGCCAGTTTTCAAAACATATCCTTAGTCATGTAATAAAGAGATGTTCCTCTGGTCTCAACTCCCGATTTTTACTTTGGAGGGGCGAAGGCAGGGCTACCCTTGCCAGCCACCATTTCCCAATCACGTCGCGGCTGTGGAAAAGCAGCCGTCCTATCCCTTCAGAAGGGAACTCGTATTTCCCCCTCGAACTTTTCTCGTCGGTGTGAGAGAAGGGCCCTCCATTTTCTCCTCAGGAGGCTTTCGCGGCCCGGCTTCCTCTCACCATCAGGCCGGCAAGGCAGTGACGCCGCGGCGAATGTAGCCGCGGCGACCGAGGTTTCGCCATCTTGAGTGGAGGAGGAGCCCCGGTCGCCGCCATGCGGAGAGGCAGGGAAAGGGAGGAGGCGGCGGGCGGGCGAACGGGCGAGCGAGGGAGGGGGCAGAGGAGTCGAGTTAGCTCAGCCAGGTGGCGACTTCGGCGGCGCCACGAGAGCGGGCAGCGGAGGAGGTAGGGCTGGAAGGCCGGGGAGCCGGCGGCGCGGGCCGCTGGCCTCCGCGCCCCTCGGAGCTGGGCGGGGGCGGGGGCGAGAGGAGGCAGTAGCGAGAGGGCCGGGGGGGGGCGGGCGGAGGTTTCCGAGGAGGAAGGAGCGTCCGCCATTTTGGGAGCTTCGAGTCAACAATAAAGGACCGGGGGTGCAGAGCGGGAGTGGCCTCGTTGGTAGGACACGGGCCTGAGTCGCGAGGCTTGGGGTGAGGTGGTGGGGTCGAGGTCAGCAGTGCTGTGGGGGCTGCGGGGAGCCCTCCGGGCCGGCTCTGGGGGACTCTCGGGCGGAGGCCTAAGGCCTGGCCGGGCCTGGGGAGGAAGGCGGGCGGCAGCTGTGTGGGGTGGGGGCGCCTGAGAGGAGGCGAATATAGGAATGTGGTGCGCGGCAGGGTCGGCAGGAGGAACAGGCTAAGTACTCGGAGGAGCTTTATCGAAGATGAGGGAATATGAGGCCGAAGGGGGCGGCAAGGACTTAGGGGGATGATGGTGGAGGTTATAGGGTACGAGGCGGCCCTATAGGGGGCGGCAGGGACATGCTGTATTGGAGGGCTCCGTTTAGAAGCAAACCGGCCGCTGCTTGATTGCGGTAGGCCTTGCAGGTCAATAACAAGAGGGTGTTTATGGAGCCCCCGACTCTTGGAGGAAAGGAGGGGGATTTCTGGGTTGGAGGGTCCCTTTGGGGCCTCCTTGGGGGAGTCCCTATTGTTTGCTACTGATGGAGCTGGTTGCCGGCTCATATTGCGCAGATAGGATTGCAGAGCCCCAACCTTTTGTGTTTATGGTCAGAGGGAGCTGACTTGAAGTGTGTGTGTTTGGGGCGTGGGGTGTGGAGCGGGGTTGGGGGGGGGCAAGAAATTTCCCTTCAGTTACGGGGCTCCCGTCATTGACTTGTCTCTTTCCCGTATCTCTCTTTTCTTTTCCACAGCCCCCCTTTCCCTTCAGAATAAAACCCAGTCACTCCAACTTGGAGGCAAAGCTTAGAAAAACTGCGCTGCATTTGCAAACAAAAGCTCTTGTTGGCGATGACGATACTGTTTTGGGTGTGAAACTGTCAATTGCTAACTACGATCTGAGAAGTGCTGTAATTAACTCCGCTAGGGGCTCCTCCCAACTAGTCTACGTTTCTTGGTTTTTGTTTTTTGTTTTTTTGAAAATGTAGAAAGATAACTTGCAAATCTAAATTGGGAAGGGGTAGGAGGAATATTTCTTTCTCTGAGAAAAAGCTGCAGTGCAGGTTTCAGTTTAAGAAGGGAGCAGTTATCACATAGTCTCATTTTGGATTTAAGGGTATAGGAGGTCTTACTGTGCATGATGGACAGTAGTGATGATATCGTTCGGTCTTTAGAGGTTGCCCTTTTCATCCTCTTAGTGCTCTGCAAACAGCTAAGTCTCTGTATGAACTGCGTGATATCGCTGATCATAATATAAAACCGTCAATACAGGAAAGTAGCTGTTAACCATATCTGCTTAAGAGGTTAGAGTTAGAAGTAAACAACTTTGTGTATGTGATAATCAGGACTTGCTTGTGAGCAATTTGTTCATTTTTTTTTTTAAAGGAAGGCATAATCAAGGAGCATTTTCTCATAAATGTTGAGATCCGTTGACTTTAAAATTTTGAGTTTCACATGCCTTGGTGTATGGCAGAAAGAATCAGCACTCGTAAGCTAGTGTATTTTATGTAAGAAATGTAACGGGGTTGCTGGGAGCGGTGGCTCACGCCTTTAATCCCAGCACTTTGGGAGGCCAAGACAGGCGGATCAATTGAGGTCAGCAGTTCAATACTAGCCTGGCCAACATGGCAAAACCCCATCTCTACTAAAAATAGAAAAAATTTAGCTGCGCGTGGTGGCAGGCACCTGTAATCCTAGCTACTCGGGAGGCTGAGACAGGAGAATCGTTTTAACCCAGGAGGCGGCGGTTGCAGTGAGCCGAGATTGTGCCACTGCACTCCAACCTGGGCGACAGAGCGAGACTCTGCCTCAAAAAAAAAAAAAAAAAAAAGTGTAACGGGGTTAAATCAAAAGCCAACAGAGTAGGGCTTTATTTTCGGGTCTTTGTATATTTTTATGAACTACAATTAAAAGTAAGATTTCAGCCGGGCACGGTGTGGCTCTCGCCTGTAATCCTAGCACTTTCGGAGGCTAAGGCGGGCAGATCATTTGAGGTCAGGAGTCCAAGACCAGCCTGGCCAACTTGATAACACCCCGTCTCTACTGAAAAATACAAAAGTTAGCCAGACCTATAATCGCACCCAGCTACTTGGGAGGCTAAGGCATGAGGATCGCTTGAACCTGCGAGGTGGAGGTTGCAGTGAGCTGAGATCGGGCCACTGCACTCCACTCTGGGCAACAGAGTGAGACTCTGTCTCAAAAATAATAGGCTGGGCAACTTTGGGAGGCCGAGGCGGGCGGATCACGAGGTCAGGAGATCGAGACCATCTTGGCTAACACGGTGAAACCCCGTCTCTACTAAAAATACAAAAAATTAGCTGGGCATGGTTTTTAGCTGGGCTTGGTGGCGGGCGCCTGTAGTCCCAGCTACTTGGGAGGCTAAGGCGTGAGGATCGCTTGAACCCACATGGTGGAGATTGCAGTGAGCTGAGATCAGGCCACTGCACTCCACTCTGGGCAACAGAGTGAGACTCTGTCTCAAAAATAATAGGCCGGGCGTGGTGGCTCACGCCTATAATCCCAGCACTTTGGGAGGCCGAGGCGGGCGGATCACGAGGTCAGGAGATCAAGACCATCCTGGCTAACACGGTGAAACCCCATCTCTACTAAAAATACGAAAAATTAGCCGGGTGTGGTGACAGGCACCTATAGTCCCAGCTACTTGGGAGGCTGAGGCAGGAGAATGGTTTCAACCCGGGAGGCAGAGCTTGCAGTGAGCTGAGATCGCGCCAGTGCACTCCAGCCTGGGTGACAGAGTGAGACTACGTATCAAAAATAAATAAATTAATTAATAATAATAATAAATAAAAGTGGCCGGGCGCGGTGGCTCATGCCTGTAATCCCAGCACTTTGGGAGGCTGAGGCGGGTGGATCACCTGAGCTCAGTTGTTCAAGACCAGCCTGGCCAACATGTCGAAACCCCGTCTTTACTAAAAATACAAAAATTAGCTGGGCATGGTGGCGCATGCCCGTAATCCCAGCTACTCAGGAGGCTGAGGCAGGAGAATCACTTGAACCCGGGAGGTGGAGGTTGTAGTGAGCTGAGAGTGCGCCATTGCACTCCAGCCCGGGCAGCAGTGCAAGACTCTGTCTCAAAAAATACAATAAAAAATAAAAGTAAGATTTCCATTTATGGGATAATTTTAAAATGAGGTTGACCAGTTTTGTGTTGTTTTTTTTTTTTTTTAAACGGAGTTTTGCTCTTGTCGCCCAGGCTGGAGTACAATGGCGTGATCTGGGCTCATTGCAGCCTCCACCTCCTGGGTTCAAGTGATTCTTCTGCCTCAGCCTCCTAAGTAGCTGAGATTACAGGGCCACCACACCCAGTTAATTTTTGTATTTTAGTGGAACGGAGTTTCACCATGTTGGTCAGGTGGTCTTGAACTCCTGGCCTCAGGTGATCCACCAGCCTTGGCCTCCCAAAGTGTTGTGATTACAGGCGTGAGCTACCATGCCTATCCTACCAGTTCTTTTTTTTTTTTTTTTTTTTTTTAAGTATTAATTAGCTTTACTACTCTGGGTTTCTTGGAAAGTTTTCTTAAAATTACTAGTGTGTTTAGTCTGACACAGATTTTTTTTAAACAGGAATTTTCCTGTTTTTTTTTTAATTCTATTTAAAGTTAGAATAGTTATTAGCTACGTTTGTTATAAATGAATAAAATTATTAGAGTCATCTTGTTTTTGTCAATTTCAAAGTAAGAAATCATTTATACAAATTTGTGTATATCATCTGTCCTTGGGATCATTACTTGCTGGATACATTATGGCAGAAATACACTATTCTCTTGACTGCTTCATTTATTGTTTTAAAGGACGAAAAGGAAAAAAGAAAATACATTTTTCTTCATAAAGTTTTTTGTTGTTTTTTGAGACAAGGTCTCTGTCGCCTGGCTCACTGCAGCCTCCATCTGCCAGGTTCAAGCGATTCTCGTGCTTCAGCCTCCCAAGTAGCTGGGACTCCATTACAGGTGTGCACTACCACGCCCAACTAAATTTTTTTTTTCTTGTTTGTTTGTTTGTTTTTGTTTTTGAGACGGAGTCTGGCTCTGTCGCTCAGGCTGGAGTGCAGTGGCACAATCTTGGCTCACTGCAACCTCCGCCTCCTGGGTTCAAGCAGTTCTCTGCCTCAGCCTCCCGAGTAGCTGGAATTACAGGCGTCCGCCACCACACCTGGCTAATTTTTGTATTTTTAGTAGAGGCAGGGTTTCACCATCTTGGCCAGGCGGATCTTGAGCTCCTGACCTCATGATCCATCCTCCTCGGCCTCCCAAAGTGCTGGGATTACAGGCATGACCCACCGCACCCGGCCTAAATTTTGTATTTTTAGTAGAGATGGGGTTTCGCTATGTTGTCCAGGCTGGTCTCTAACTCCTTACCTCAAGTGATCGCCCGCATTGGCCTCTCAAAGTGCTGCGATTACAGGCCTGAGCCACCAACACCCAGCCCATGAAGTTTAGTAGTTGAAATTCATAAGGGCACAAAAGTGTTTTTTTCTGGAAGTGTGAAGTTCAAGTCAAAAGCTCACTTAAATCTATAAGGACTCTCGGTTGCTATTAGAAGTAGAAGAAAATTAATGAATTGTCTTGTTTAAATTGTGTGATACTTCAGTGAGTTGTAATGCAATTAAGTATAATGAATCATTGACTTTTAGAGATGTCAGAGACTTAGAGAATTCATGGGGAGGAAACTGAAGAGAAGAGATTGTCATTGACAAGTAGTGCTAATTTACTAGTCTCTTTCTACGTAATCTTCTCTGGATTGCTTTGAATTAACAATTTTAAATGTTTGAGATTGGCCTCATTGTGTTTTTGAGATAGTTCAAAGTTGTGTCTTTCCTAGCTTGGCTCATGATTTGGTCTAAGTGTAGCTGTATTATTAATTCTTTAATAGAAAAGATGAGAGTTCTTTTAAAGGGGTTCTTTTAAAAAGGAAACAAAGTTTTTCTGTTGTGTTTGCTAATTTAATTTTGTTTGTTTGTTTCAGATTGACGTGAGTGAATTCAGATATAACTCAAGCTTGTTAGAGGGCTTTTTAAAAATAAAAAGTTGATTCCGTGCAAGAGAGCAAGTTACTGCTGCTTACCGTTCAGAGACTTACAGGTGCTTGCCTGCATTGCAATAAAGGACTCATTTATTGAGCAAGACTTATATTTATCTCTTCATTTTGGAGAGCCTAATAAACTGTTATTACAGTTTCTCTACTGACTTTCAAAAGTTTTGAAGTTTGAAAGACCTTTGCAAGTAAAACAGCATGAGCACGGCCAGAACAGAGAACCCTGTTATAATGGGTCTGTCCAGTCAAAATGGTCAGCTGAGAGGCCCTGTGAAACCCACTGGTGGCCCTGGAGGAGGGGGCACACAGACACAGCAACAGATGAACCAGCTGAAAAACACCAACACAATCAATAATGGCACTCAGCAGCAAGCACAGAGTATGACCACCACTATTAAGTAAGTGTTAGAGTAAATGATAAACACTCGTGGGGAACCAAGATTTTTGTTACTTTGGTGTTGACTATTAATACTTATGCCTTAATTTAACCATTTTGATTCCAAATAGAGGACAGATGACTTTGTTTTATGGCCAGTAGGTATTTGCAATAGAATAATGTATTTGTGCCATAATTTGTTCAGCAAGTAGTCATCCTAAGGTCAGATGATACACACAAATTTTGTATAAATGGTTTTTGGAAACATTTCTGGCTTTCATAATTAGTGTAAAAGTTATTAGCTTAGTTTGTTATAGATGAATAAAATTATTAGTCATCTTGTTTTTGTCAGTATAGTTTTTTTAGTGTTTACGACTGCACCTTACCCTTGTTAAACAGCAGATAAAGCCAACTCTACGTACTAAATTTAAAAACTCAGTCTGAGTCTTTAGAGTCTTTAAAGACTTGCTCAGCCTTCTGAACTCCAAGCATTATTCACTCAGAAAATTTTCTCATAACTTTTTTTAGCTTATGGAACTTAGCTTTTTTACTTCAAAAAAAAAAAAAAAGTTGGCTGGTTGAGGTGACTCACGCCTGTAATCCTTGTACTTTGGGGAGGCCAGTGTGGGAGGATCACTTGAGTCCAGGAGTTTGAGACTAGCCTAGGCAACATAATGAGACTCTGTCTCTACCCAAAAAAAAAAAAAATTAAAAAAAATTTAAATTTTTTTTCTCCTTTTACATATAAAAAGAGAACTAAGAATTTTGAACTCACAGAACACAGTTCTGAACAGTCTCAGAAACCTTTCGTTAACCTTAAAATTGAAGAGCCTCCTCTTACTAGAGGATATTTTTCTTTTAAAGCTGAAAGTGTGTAGGCTATTTGTTACTTTTAAGTGCATACTTTAAACTACAGTATTTGAATGGTAACCATCACTTTAAAGATTCAGTTATAGGAAATTAACATTTAAGATACTTGACTCTGATTGATGTTTGGCTTTTGTTAAGAACTTGCCATATAGGGCCGGGTGTGGTGGCACAGGCCTGTAATCCAAACACAATGGGAGGCCAAGGCAGGCAGATCACCTGAGGTCGGGAGTTCGAGACCAGCCTGATAAACATGGAGAAACCTTGTCTCTACTAAAAATAAACTCCGTCTCTACTAAAAGTACAAAATTAGCTGGGCATGGTGGCACATGTCTATAATGCTACTCGGGAGGCTAAGGCAGGAGCACTTGAACCCGGGAGGCGGAGGTTGCAGTGAGCCGAGATTGCACCATTGCACTCCAGCCTGGGCAACAAGAGCGAAACTCCATCTCAAAAAAAAAAAAAAAAAGGGCCAGGTGCGGTAGCTCACGCCTGTAATCCCAGCACTTTGGGAGGCTGAGGCAGGTAGATCACGAGGTCAAGAGTTCGAGGCCAGCCTGACCAACATGGTGAAACCCTGTCTTTACTAAAAATACAAAAATATAGCTGGGCGTGATGGCACGCGCCTGTAATCCCAGCTACTCAGGAGGCTGAGGCAGGAGAATCACTTGAACCCGGGAGGTGGAGGTTGCAGAGAGCCAAGATCGTGTCACTGCACTCCAGCCTGGGCAACAGAGAAATACACGGTCTCAAAAAAAAACTTGCCATATAAAATAATTTAACCCTAGGAATCTTTATAAGATGTTGACACTGGGTTACTGAACTGAGGTATATGTTTTATTACAACCTAGATCTTTTCACTTCCTACAGAAAAATAGCTTATACAAGCTACCAGACTGTCATATAGTTACCGTATGTGGTTCACTAGGACCTCTAAGAACTAATTTTCACCAGAATTGGTTAGGTCTTTGGGAGAATTGGTATTAGTGTATATTCCGTTATTTTTAAGGTGAATGCTTTAATTGGTATAGAAATGAATACTACTTCAGTTGTAGTTTGTCTTGACAGAATGTAAGTAGGTTAGCAAAATTTAGACTTTTTAATTTTTTTTATAACTTTCTTTTTTTTTTGAGACAGGGTCTCACTTTGTTGCCCAGGCTGGAGTATGGTGGCACGATCATGGCTCACTGCAGCCTCAACTTCCCAGGCGCAAGTGATCCTCCTGCCTCAGCCCTACAAATAGTGGGGACTACTGGCATGCGCCAGTAGTGACGGGGTTTTGTCATGTTGCCCAGGCTGGTCTGGAACTCCTGAGCTCAAGTGATCTGCCCACCTCGACCTCTCACAGTGCTGGGATTACACATGTGAGCCACTGCGCCCAGACTTTTTAAAATTTATTTATTTATTTATTTGAGATGGACTCTCACTCACTCTGTTGCCCAGGCTGGAGTACGATGGTGTGATCTCGACTCACTGCAACCTCCACCTTCCGGATTCAAGCCATTCTCCTGCCACTGCCTCCCAAGTAGCTGGGATTACAGGTGTCCACCATCACGTCTGGCTAATTTTTGTATTTTTAGTAGAGATGAGATTTCATCATGTTGGCCAGGCTAGCCTTGAATTCCTGACCTCAGGTGATCTGCCCGCCTTGGCCTCCCAGAGTGCTGGGATTACAGGTGTGAGCCACTGCACCTGGCCTATGAGAATATTTTCTATTTAAAAAATTCTGGGGCTGGGTATGATGGCTCATGCCGTTCCTCCCATCACTTTGGGTGGCTGAGGTGGGAGGATCACTTGAGGCCAGGAGTTTGAGACTAACCTGGGCAACATAGCAAGACCCTATCTCTACAAATAATAAAGGCTGCGGTGAGCTGTGATCGCACCACTGCACTCAAGCCTGGGTGACAGGGTAAGATCCCATCTCAAAAAAATAAAAAATAAGAAATTCTGGCCGGGCGCGGTGGCTCACGCTTGTAATCCCAGCACTTTGGGAGGCCGAGGCGGGCGGATCACGAGGTCAGGAGATCGAGACCACAGTGAAACCCCGTCTCTACTAAAAATACAAAAAATTAGCCGGGCGTAGTGGCGGGCGCCTGTAGTCCCAGCTACTCGGAGAGGCTGAGGCAGGAGAATGGCGTGAACCTGGGAGGCGGAGCTTGCAGTGAGCCGAGATTGCACCACTGCACTCCAGCCTGGGCGACAGAGCAAGACTCCGTCTCAAAAAAAAAAAAAAAAAGAAATTCTGATTTGGGGACAACAGTGGGTTTTGATTTTTCTTTTCTGGTTTTCCTACGATTAATTATTTCTTTTCAATTCTGTCGGTTCTTCAAATCTCATTTTCTGTGCCCTCTCTTCCATGAAGTCCTCTAGATCCCATCAAGTGTCTCAGAACGCTTCTAATACTTAACCTCCGTCACTTACTTTCTCATTTTAAATAGTTTTTTCATCTCATAAGATTATAAATTTCTTGTGGTCAGGTTTTGCATTGTATCTTATGCATTATTATTCACTATTTTGTTGAATTCGACACTATGTCAAACTGACATTTTTAAATCAGAAACTTTGATGATACAGGCTTAGATGAAAGGCTTTAGTAGGCCGGGCGCAGTGGCTCGCGCCTATAATCCCAGCACTTTAGGAGGCCAAGGCAGGAGGATCACGAGGTCAGGAGTTCGAGACCCTGAATCCCCGTCTGTACTAAAAATACAAAAACTAGCCGGGTGTGGTGGCAGCTGTAATCCCAGCTGCTCTGGAGGCTGAGGCAGGAGAATTGCTTGAACCCCTGGAGGTGGAGGTTGCAGTGAGCCGAGATGATGCCACTGCACTCTAGTCTGGGTGACAGAGCAAGACTCTATCTCAGAAAAGAGGAAAAAAAAAAAAAGGCTTTAGTATAGTAGTAGTCTTGGAATTGGTAGCAAAAAGTTACCAATGTTAGAGTATTTGCATTATGTAGGACCTAGTTTTAAGTAAAATAAGTGGTCTTTTCTTCTATGAATGGAGCATTTGAGATGTTTTGGGGACTCTGGTTATGTAAGAACAGCTGCAGTGAAAACTTTTTCAAAGATGTCACAGTTAAATGCTTTGTCTGCAGATGTTCTCTGATCTTTTTTTTTTTTTTTTTTAGATGCTTTGAGTATTTATTACTTGAGGTTTTTACCTGGCCAAAAAGAGAGTTTATTTATATTCTCCTTGTTTTTATTCTCTTTCATGGTTTCTAGCATTTCCAATTAAAAAAAAAAAAAAAGATTAAGAGATGCTCATTGGCTAATACTGTGCTATTATTTTGCCAGGCACTGTGCTGAGTGCATTACATCAATTATTTGATGTAACTGTTAACCTATTTTGTTTTATTTATTTATTTGGGACGGAGTCTTGCTCTGTTGCAGGATCTTGGCTCCCGGGTTCAAGCGATTCTCCTGCCTCAGCCTCCTGAGTAGCTGGGATTGCAGGCACATGCCACCATGCCTGGCTAATTTTTGTATTTTTAGTAGAGACTGGGTTTTACCATATTGGCCAGGCTACTCTCGAACTCCTGACCTCAGGTGATCTGCTTGCCTCGGCCTCCCAAAGTGTTGGGATTACAGGCGTGAGCGACGGTGCCCAGCTTATTTATTTTTGAGACAGAGTCTCCCTCTGTCACTCAGGCTGGAGTGCAGTGTTGTGAGCTTGGCTCACTGCAGTGTCCGCCTCCCAGGTTCAAGTGATTCCCCTGCCTCAGCCTCCTGAGTAGCTGGGACTACATTTGTGTTCCACCATGCCTGGCTAAGTTTTGTATTTTTAGTAGAGATGGGGTTTCACCATATTGGCCAGGCTGGTCTCGAACTCCTGACCTCAAGTGATCCGCCCGCCTCGGCCTCCCAAAGTGCTGGGATTACCGGTGTGAGCCACCACGCCTGGCCTGTTAACCTATTTTAAAAATGAGAATAGCCGGCCATGGTGGCTCACACCTGTAATTCTAGCACTTTGGGAGGCCGAGGCAGGTGGATTGCTTGAGCCCAGGAGTTATATAAGATATATAAAATCTTAACAGACCGGGCGCGGTGGCTCACGCTTGTAATCTCAGCACTTTGGGAGGCTGAGGCGGGCGGATCACGAGGTCAGGAGATCGAGACCACGGTGAAACCCTGTCTCTACTAAAAATACAAAAAAATTAGCCGGGCGTGGTGGTGGGAGCCTGTAGTCCCAGCTACTCGGAGAGGCTGAGGCAGGAGAATGGCGTGAACCCGGGAGGCGGAGCTTGCAGTGAGCCGAGATTGCGCCACTGCACTCCAGCCTGGGCGACAGAGCAAGACTCCGTCTCAAAAAAAAAAAAAAAAAAAGATATATAAAATCTTACAGTTTTTGAATGTTGAGAACTAATTTAAACTCATTTAAATTAAAACACGCTGTGTAGGTCAAACAAAACACCTTTTGACAACAGTTACGCTGTATACAATATTGCTTAAGAGGATGGATGCCTTAATCCCTTCTGTTCTTGATTTTTTTATCCTCCTGAGATTCTCTATAAGAACACTTTTTCTAAAGTTGCTTAATAATCTTGTTAGATATATTAAATGGAATATATTAAACTTACTGTGCTTTTTAAAACTCAATTATAATTGAGATGAATCATCTTTGATAGGATGCTATGAATTTTGATACTTCAAGTTTACTGTATTCTCTCTAGACCTGGTGATGACTGGAAAAAGACTTTAAAACTCCCTCCAAAGGATCTAAGAATCAAAACTTCGGTAAGTTGGTTGTAAAATACAAGTAGAATAATGGTGGGGAACTAGAAGTGAAGTACAGCTGTCCCTCGGTATCTGGAGGGAATTGGTTTCAGGACCATAACACCACTGCCACTCTCCTCCTCCTCCAACCCAGTAAGATAGATATTCAGGCTATGTATTCCCATTTTGTGGATGAGAAAACAAAAGTTCAGAGCAGTTAGTTCTCTTAGCCTATTTTCAGCCAGGGAGAATTTTTGTCCCCCAGGGGGCATTTAGCAATTTGTAGAAACATTTTTGCTTATCATCAATAGGGGGGAAGCTAAAGGACAGCCCTTTACAACAAAGAATTTTGTGGCCCAAAGTGTCAGTAGTGCTGAGCTTGAGAAATTTGATTTAGCCAAAGATATATGTAGCTCATGAGTGGTAGAGGTGGGATTTAACTTCGTATCTTGTGATTTGCAATTCACAGCATGATATTTGTGTAAAAAAGTAACACTATTCCACCAGTCCTTAGGAGACTGTGACCAAGGGCCAGGCACAGTGGCTCTTGCCTGTATTCCCAGCACTTTGGGAGGCCGAGGCAGGCAGATCACCTGAGGTCAGGAGTTCGAGACCAGCCTGGCCAACATGTTGAAACCCTGTCTCTACTAAAAATACAAAAATTAGTTGGGTGTGGTAGCAGGCGCCTGTAATCCAGCTGCTCAGGAGGCTGAGACAGGAGAATCACTTGAACCTGGGAGGCAGAGGTTGCAGTGAGCCGAGATCGAGCCACTGCACTGCAGCCTGGGCGACACAGCGAGACTCCATCTCTCAAAAAAAAAAAGAAGGCTATGACCAAGTGCTCTTTCCCCAAAACCATAGTTTTTTAAGTAGCTTGTGTGTCGAAGCAGGGATGGTAGTTTTTATTCAGGAAAAGTTGAAATACAGATTAAAACAAGTAATCTGCATATATTTATATTTAAGATTGGGCAGGTAAAGTACTAAAGTCAGATAAGTTTTATTCCTTTTTTTTTGTTGTTGTTGTTGTTGTTGATAAAGGAGATAGAGTCTGGCTCTGTCCCCCCAGGCTGTGCAGTGGGTGCGATCTCACCTCACTGCAACTTCCGTCTCCTGGGTTCAAGCGATTCTCCTGCCTCAGCCTCCCAAGTAGCTGCAGCTACAGGTGTGTGCCACCACCCTGGCAAATTTTTTGTATTTTTCGTAGAGATGGAGTTTCACCATGTTGGCCAGGCTGGTCTTGAACTTCTGACCTCAGGTGATCTGCCCGTCTTGGCCTCCGAAAGTGCTGGGATTACAGGCATGAGCCACCATGCCTGGCCCAGATAAATTTTCTTAAACACAGATAAATTTACCAAAGGACACCAAATTTACCAACAGTGTTATTTATTCTTTTATTGTTCCTTTTGTTTGTTTGACTAGGATGTGACCTCCACAAAAGGAAATGAGTTTGAAGATTACTGTTTGAAACGGGAGTTACTGATGGGAATTTTTGAAATGGGCTGGGAAAAGCCATCTCCTATTCAGGTATGTTAACCCTTTTTATCACATATATGAGGTTATGTGCCAACCATTAAACAGTTTTCTTTTTGCTCTGCAGAAGTGGTATAGTGAACTAACATTTCTCTCTCATGTATACACACTTTTTCTGAAATTTTTAAGGGTAAATTAGAAAATCATGGCCTTTACAACTCTAAATATTTCAGTGTGTATTTCTTAAGAATAGGATATTCTCTTACGTAACCACAATACAGTTACCTTCAATTAACGTTGATAAAATACTTATATCTCATCTGTCATTCTAATTATTAATGGACCCAAACATGTCCTTTATAGCAGTTTTTTTCTTCTATACAGGATCCAGTCTAGGGTCAGGTATTATTTGTAGTTATGTCTTTTTTAGTCATTAGCATTTCCCTAGTGTTTTTTCTTCTTTTTATGATGTCAACATATTAAAAATACAGCCTACAACCCCTTCCCCCCATCCCTCTTTTTTTTTTTTGAGACAGGGTCTTGCCCTGTCACCCAGGCTGGAGTTCAGTGGCCTGATCTCGGCTCACTGCAGCCTTGACCTTCTGGGCTCAAGTGATCCTCCTGCATCAGCCTCCTAGTAGCTGGGACTACAGGCGTGTGCCACAACACCCGGCTAATTTTTGTATTTTTTTGTAGGGATGGGGTTTTGCCATGTTACCCAGGCTGATTAAAACTCCTGGGTTCGCCATAGTGCTAGGATTACAGACATTAGCCACCGTGCCTGGCCCCCCTTTTTTTTTTATTAATATTACATTTCCTGTTTTGGGATTTTGTGATATTCCCAAGTATTAGATTCAAGGTAGGCTTTCTCAGCCCGAATAATGCAGAAATCATATTATGGCCTTCTCAGGGTATCACGTTTGAAGGTGTGCCTAGTGTCCATTTATTCTTCTTTGGTGATGTTAATTTTGATTACCCCGTCAAGGTGTTGTGTGGTTTTTCCATTCTATAATTACTCCTCTTTCCCCTCTCCCTTGAGACGAATAAGCAATCTGGGGTGCATTTTAAGACCATACAAATACAATAATATTATGGCCACCCTCCTCCTCCAACCCAGTAAGATAGATGTTCAGGCTAGGTATTATCCCCATTTTGTGGATGAGAAAACAAAAGTTCAGAGCAGTTAGTTCTCTTAGCGTATTGTTTTCAACCAGGGAGAATTTTTGTCCCCCAGGGGACATTTAGCAATTTGTAGAAACATTTTTGATTATCATCAATGGGGGGATGCTAAAGGACAGCCCCTTACAACAGAGAATTTTGTGGCCCAAAATGTCAGTAATGCTGAGCTTGAGAAACTTGACTTAGCCAAAGATACTTGTAGCTCATGAGTGATAGAGGTGGGGTTTAACTTCATATCTTGTGATTTGCAATTCATGGCATGATACTTGTTTAAAAAAGTAACAAAATTTCCCCCCTAGTTTTAGCACCCATTGGTGATTCTTGCTTGATCTCATCTCTGCTCTGATGGGTTACGATGACTTTCCAATTCTAGCACTCCCTCTGTATTTGCCCCTATAAAGAAGAAACTTCCCTTCCCCTCATCCATATATATCTGTTATCAGTATGGACTTATACTCACTATTTTTTCAATGTTTTTTTATTATTATTATTCTAAAAATATCCTAGATCTGGCCAGTGTAAGCTCTTTCAGCCTGGTTCCTGTGTTTTTATGATGTGTCCACTTCATTTTTCTTGAGTACTTTCTTGCCTTTTTTTTTTTTTTTCCTCTTTTTTGAGACGGAGTCTAGCTCTGTCAGAGAGGCTGGAGTGCAGTGGCATGATCTTGGCTCACCGCAGCCTTCCCATCCTGGATTCAAGCAGTTCTTGTATCTCAGCCTCCCCAGTAGCTGGAATTACAGATTTGTGCTACCACACCTAGCTAATTTTTGTATTTTTAGTAGAGACAAGGTTTCACCCTGTAGGCCAGGCTGGTCTCGAACTCCTGACCTCAAATGATCACCCACCTTGGCTTCCCAAAGTGCTGGGATTATAGATGTGAGCCATCGCACCCAGCCCCTTTCTTGCTTTTTGACATAACATGATGCAGGCTTATCTTATACCTATCCTGGCCCAGCATTGGCATACAAGGATCCTTGATTCTTTTTAGTCTGGAGTAGTATTAGGGACCAAGACCCAGGCATTAGGTACCCTGTTTGCTACTTGGTCCTTTCAGTGGAAAGAGCAAGGAAATAAATGCATGTATATACATATCCACACACGCGTACACATAAATATATACGTACATATAAACATGCATTATATATAGGCCAGTTTGATAAATGATGACAACAGACATACTTAAATTGATGAAATGATTGAATTCAGGCTGTGCTAAGGACAAATCCTGTGACATCACTGAGTACTTTTTCATTGAGCCAACATCTGTGGAGTGACCTAGAAAGTGTTTGGCCTTGGGAATTCTATGATGAATAAGACAGATATATGGTTCCTGTCTTATAGTCTGGAAAGGACAGCTAATTGTACAAATAATTCACTGTAATATGATGAGTACCTTTCTAGTTGGAATTGCGTATGTATGTAGTCATTAGAGGAAGATGAGACAACCTGGAAGAATTGAGCTGTGTTCCAAGCAGAGAACGCTAGGTAACGGTTGCCCGGAGTTGAGAGTGTGCTTTTGGCTGGATAAAGTATCAAAACAAGGATATGCATCATCAGGGGTAATTTGGGTGTAGGTATTAGAAATACCTAGGAATCTACTATGATGTAGTTCATGTTAATCCATTTTATCTACACTGAAGTCTTTTTTTTTATTTTGAGACAGAGCCTTACTCTTGCCAGGCTGGAGTGCAGTGGCGCTACGTCCACTCACTGCAATCTCTGCCTCCCAGGTTCAAGCAATTCCCCTGCCTCAGCCTCCCGAGTAGCGGGGACTACAGGCGTGCGCCACAGCATCCGGCTAATTTTTTGTGTTTTAGTAGAGACGGGGTTTCACCATGTTAGCCAGGATGGTCTCGATCTCCTGACCTTGTGATCTGCCTGCCTCAGCCTCTCAAAGTGTTGGGATTACAAGCGTGAGCCACCGCGCCTGGCCCACTGAAGTCTTATGAGAGTTCCTTTACAGTAGGAACTGCATCATTCAACTTTTATCTCTAGTACTTAGCATGGTGCCTGTGCTTATTTAGCGTGCTTTGATGAAACTTAGGTAACTCGTGTCTGCAGGTGAACGTGGTGTAGGGAACTGCCCAGATTGAATCTCAGCTCTACTCCTTCATAAACTGGTTATTTGGGATCTATAAGTCTTGGACTCCTCACCTATATAATTGAGGTAATAGTATAATACCATAGGGTTGTTGTAAAGATTAAGTGAGATAATTCAAATGCTTAGTACAATGCCTAGTACGTGATAAATGCTCAAAAAATGTTATGCGTTATTTTATATAATAGCTTCAAAAAAGGAAATTAGTTAATTTAGGAGACATAATTGTTTTAAATTTGTTTTAAAGAGACTGAGTCTTGCTAAGTTGCCTGGGCTGGAGTGCAGTGTCAGGATCCTAGCTCACTGCAGCCTCAAACTCCTGGGCTCACGTGATACTCCTGCCTCAGCCTCCTGAGTAAGGATGACAGTGTAGTACCAGCACACCCGGCTACTTTATTTTATTATTATTATTTTTTTTTTGGTAGAGTGAAGGTTTTGCCATGTTGACGAGGCTGGTCTTGACCTGGGCTCAAGCAATCCTCCTGCCTTGGCTTCCCACCGTGCCAGAATTATAGATGTGAGCTACTGCACTTAGCCGAGTCCTCATTCTTAATAGATATTTGCTGACTCTTATTTCTTATCTTGTATTAAAATTTAAAATTAACTTTGTTACTTGTACTCTTAGTGTTGTTATAGCTTATAGGCAATTAACTCTTCAGCCACTTAACCAATCTGACATCCAGCTTTTTGTGTAAAGTAGAAATAAGTACTCTTCCTCACAGAATTTTTATTGTTAAGATCAAATGTAGTGTATAACCAAAGTATTTTGAAATAGCAAGGTATTATATGAGTATATTGTTTTAGATACTCAAGGTCACCACTTGTATTGCCCTTTTCTTTCCTATTGTTTTGTCCTGGGGATCCATGGAAAGCACAAGATTATGTGTTTCTTAGAATCGTTCAGAGTAACAAGTCATGAATATTAGGATTTTAGAACCGAAACAAAATTTACAGATCCCCTAGTAAAAAAAATTTTTTAATTTTTATTTTCGTAGGTTTTTTGGGGAACAGGTGGTGGTTACATGAGTAAATTCTTTTATTTTTCAGACAGAGTTTCGCTCTGTCGCCCAGGCTGGAGTGCAGTGATATGCTCTCGGCTCACTGCAACCCCTGCCTCCCGGGTTCAAGCGATTCTCATGCCTCGGCCTCCCAAGTTACTGGGATTACAGGCAGGTGCCAGCATACCTGGCTGATTTTTGTATTTCTAGTGGAGACAGGATTTCACCATGTTGTCCAGGTTGGTCTTGAACTCCTGACCTCAGGTGATCCACTCTCCTCGGCCTCCCAAAGTACTGGAATTAACAGGCATGAGCCACCACGCCTGGCCAAGTAAATTATTTAGTTGAAATTTCTGAGATTTGGGTGCACCCATCACCCCCCTGTAAAATATAACCTCATGGCAGGCTGTCTTCTAGTATTCTTTTCCGTTCTTATCTACCTTCTCTTTTTGTTTTTGTCATCCCTCCCCCATTCCTAAAACTATCTCTTCTTTCATGCTTGGTTTTACAGTTTTATCCAGGCATTTTTTTTCCCCTAAATGTTAAAGCTGCCTTGATTAGATGGGTGAGTCTTCTGCATTTGAATATTTGTTTGAGATGGAATTTAGTTGCAGTTTGGCTGTGAGATTTGGAGAATTGGCTGGGTGCAGTGGCTCATGCCTATAATCCCAGCACTTTGGGAAGCCAAGGTGGGTGGATTGCTTGAGTCCAGGGGTTCAAAACCAGCCTGAGCGACATGACAAAACCCTGACTGTACAAAAATTAGCTGGGCATGGGGGATATGTAGTCTTAGATGTTCGGGAGGTTGAGGCTGTAAGTGAGCCAGGATTGTGCCACTGCACTCCATCCTGGGCAACAGAGCAAGACCCTGTCTCACACACACACAAAAAAAGTTAGAGAATTAGGCACTTAAAATTATATGCTCTCAAAAGAGCTTTTACATTGATAGGCTGGAACCAGATATACTACAGATTGTTCCCACATACGTATTTCTTTGATAGAGCCATCTGTGACCAGTTCTAGGTCTGGATGCTGTGGCCAGTAGAATAACTGCCATTCTAAAGGTGTAGCTTTATAGGAACATAGACTTCTTTGGAAGGCCTAAGAATATACTGTTTTTGTCTGCTTAGCATTATTTGAAACTTTATATTAACTTTGGGATTATGATTGAGAAAGATGGCCTCTCTCGTTGCTTCTAAACCCTGGGAACACCTCTTGAAGACTTTTTCCTAAATCTAAGAAGGTGAAGAAATGAGAAGTAGTTGATTATTGAGGGAAACATGGAAGCTCCTTACTGTTGGCAACAAAATTTTGTGCCAGGTCAACTAAGGTCTAATAAGGATTAATAGTTTACTATTTATAGTTAGGAATTATAGCATTCTGAATCCAGTAATAAGTCATTCCTCCTGCTAACAATGGGTTTATTATGATTGAAAAAATTATTTCCTAAAAACGCAAAGGTTTTTTTTTTGTTTTTTGTGTGTTTTTTTTGGTGTGTGTTTTTGTTTTGTTTTGTTTTTGGGTGAGGTCGGGGAGACAGAGTCTCAGTTTGTCACACTGGCTGGTCTTGAACTCCTGGCCTCAAGCAGTTCTCCTGCCTCAGCCTTCCAGAGTGTTGAGATTACAGGCGTGAGCCACCATCCTAGAGATATTATTAGAAATTACCATCTCCCCTTTTTTTTCCTGGTAAGCAGGGGACATCTGTAACAATCATTGCTACCTCCTCTGCAGTAACCATAGGTTTTTGTTTTGTTTTGTTTTGTTTTTTGAGACAGAGTCTCGCTCTGTTGCCCAGGCTGGAGTGCAGTGTCGCAGTCTTGGCTCACTGCAAGCTCCGCCTCCTGGGTTCACGCCATTCTCCTGCCTCAGCCTCCCGAGTGGCTGGGACTACAAGTGCCTGCCACCACGCCTGGCTAATTTTTTTGTATTTTTTTAGTAGAGACGGGGTTTCACCATGTTACCCAGGATGGTCTCGATCTTCTGACCTCGTGATCCACCCGCCTCGGCCTCCCAAAGTGCTGGGATTCCAGGCGTGAGCCACCGCGCCCGGCCTTTAACCATAGGTTTTTTTTTCCTCTTGGAAATTAAGGTTTGGAAAACAAGAGGAAGCAGTCAGTGTAAATGCAGCTAGTTGGGTGATGTTGAGCTTTTGTTGGTACCACACTTTTGTAAAATGCCTCTCAATACTAGGAGATTGGAAAATATACCATTCTTTAATTATAGGCATCAGAAACCAACTTGATCTAACTTAAGCAAAAGGAAATTTTTTGGAAAAATAACGGGAATTCACAAGATTGAGAAGGCTAGAGAAACATACTTGGAAATGACTAAGAACTGAGATAGCGCTGAAGGACTTAGGAAGCTGTAATGGATGCACTATAACAATTTAGATTCTTAGGAGGCAACATGCCGCTGGCCTAGTGTGGGCTATGTGTCTACCACTTGGCTTAGAAAATTGGTGAGGCTTGGTCTGTTGGGACAGGAGAGACCAGGGCATATGTAATTCCTTAGAAGGAAATTAGGGTGTTACTTAGCAAAGGGATACTAGAGTAACCAAAACACAACAAATACTCTTCATTCAGTATCTAAACGTTACAATGAATGTGAACTTGGAGACCTAAGGTGGCAGATGTCAGCCCTAAGCTTGTGGGGTTGGTTTTCTGGGGTTTTGTTTTTTTGGGGTATTAGCTTTATTGAGATATAAATGACACCACACATCAAAAGTATACAATTTAATGCTCTTTAGTGCATTTAGAGTTGTACAACCATTACCACAATAAATTTTAGAACATTTTGATCAGTCCCACAAAAGTAACCCTTTTAGCAGTCACACCTCATTTTCCCCCACCCCTAGGCAACCACTGGTATACTTTCTGTCATTCTAGCTTTGCCTAGTCTGGACATGTCATATAAATAGAATCCTGTAGTATGTGGTTTTTTCGTGACTGGCTTCTTTGACTTAGCATAATGTTTTCCGAGTTTATCTGTGTTGTAGCATATATCAATGTTCCATTCCTTTTTGCTGAATAATATTTTATTGTATGGCTCTACTACTTCTGATTTATCCAGTCATCAGTTGGTAGACATTTGGGGTTGTTGTCCAAGGACTGAGGATTTAATGTGCTATTTTGTGAAAATCTGAGAAGTAGGAAGGGGATTTAATGATCTCAACTGTTACCCGTCTGAAAAACCTAACTTGTGATTTTAAATAAAATAGCAGGCTGCGTTCCCCTGTTCCCTTTTTAAAATAGGAACTGCCCCTGCTTTAACCTTATGAAGTTTTATTTATGAATAAAGTTTGTACTATTATTAAAAAAATACATAGAAGGAACTGGCTATTAAGGATAATGCTGCTATGAAAATTCAGGTGCAGGTTTTTGTGTGGAGATGTTTTTATTTCTCTTTGCTGTATACCTAGAATTGCTAGTTCATATGGTAACTCTTTGTAACCTTTTGAGGAACTGCAAGGCTGGTTTCCAGCATGGCTGTACATTCCCACTAGCAGTGTATGAGAGTTCCATTTTCTCCACCTTCTTGCCTACATATTATGTGCAGATCTAAGTTCAAATACTGGCTAAAGCATTTCTTGCTTTGTGATCTTGGGCAAACTAATCCTGTTTAGGATCCATTTTGTCAGTTGTAAAACAAAGTACCTAACTTGAAAGTTGTACTCAGCACATAGTAAGTTTTAAAAAAAGTTTTTGTTTCCTTCCTCCTTTACCTTCTCCCTGGCAGTTCCTCATAATTTCCTCTTGTGTTTCATAGCTTTCTGAACTTGACTTGAATTCTCTTGCTTTTCATTATTTCCTAATCTTCCTGAGAAACACTGGTAAGAGGTAGTGTGGATGTGCTGAATTCACTGACTGCTAATCATATAGGGCAAAATATCAGGGTGTCTTAACTTACAGTCTATCACATGTACTTTGTTAAAGCTTTATCCTTGAACAGTTTTTGTAGGGTATAATCCCTGTCAAAGAGGGCAAAGGAATAGGTCAATGGCCTTAATCAAGTCAGTCAAAAGATGAACTAAAAAGGAGAATTAGGATACCTCCAGTCTAATTCTGTTCTGCCTCACTTGATTGAAAAAAAGGTTTACGCTTTAAAGAACCTGACCCAGCAAGTCATTATGAGACCATCAGAGACCACCTATCTTACCTTTTTCAATACTGTAAAACTGAGTAGTGTGCAGGCAGCCTGTTAAAAACTACAGACTACTGGCACCACAGAACCACAAAAGAGAAAACCTGAGGTGACAGGGTAATGGGAGCCTCTGGAACAACTGGAAATAATGGTGATAAGGAGGGAAGAAATTTAAGACCAAAGGGTTAAAGCCAAGGTTTTCTTCGTTTGCTTTACCTTAATAAGCAGAGTCTTTAATGCTGGCTGTAAGAACAAGACAACAATATTTTCTTTTCTTTTCTTTTCTTTTTTTGTGAGATGGAGTCTTGCTCCATTGCCCAGGCTGGAGTGCAGTGGCGCAATCTTGGCTCACTGCAACCTCCTCCTCCTGGGCTCAAGCGATTCTCCTGCCTCAGGCTCCCAAGTAGCTGGGACTACAGATGCGCACCATGACAATGTTTGTATTTTTAGCAGAGACAGGGTTTCACCATGTTGGCCAGGCTGGTCTCGAACTCCTGGACCTCAGGTGATCTGCCTACCTCAGCCTCCCAAAGTGCTGGGATTACAGACATGAGCCATCGTGCCCAGCCAACATTATTTTCACAGTTGTTCTGGCAGCTGTGTTGTTCTGACCATATGGAACCCATTTATATCCTGTGATTGGAGCTCTAGGTAGAAAGAGTGTTGTCATGGGAGATGGAAGTCATCCTGCTTAATTAGTCATTTCTACCAATAGCAGCTTTAAAGGGCTAAAGCTGTTTTTTTGTTTTGTTTTGTTTTATTTGTCAACAGCCCAGGCATAGAAGGGACAAATGTCAGTGACTGTGAATTTGGTTCCTAGTGTCTTAGTTTTAGAAATTAAAAATTCAGGCCAGACGCGGTGGCTCATGCCTGTAATCCCAACACTTTGGGAGGCCGAGGTCGGTGGATCATCTGAGGTCAGGAGTTCAAGACCAGCCTGGCCAACATGGTGAAACACCCCGTCTCTACTAAAAATACAAGAATTAGCTGGGCGTGGTGGTACACACCTTCAATCTAGGCTGCTCGGGAGGCTGAGGCAGGAGAATTGCTTGAACCAGGAGGCGATGGTTGCAGTGAGCCAAGATCGCACCATTGTACTCTAGCTTGAGTGACAAGAGCGAAACTCTATCTCAAAAAAAAAAAAGAAAGAAAATTAAAATTCCACATCATAGCCGGGCGCAGTGGCTCACGCCTGTAATCCCAGCACTTTGGGAGGCCGAGGCGGGCGGATCACGAGGTCAGGAGATGAAGACCATCCTGGCTAACACGGTGAAACCCCGTCTCTACTAAAAATAGAAAAAAAAATTAGCCATGTGTGGTGGCGGGCACCTGTAGTCCCAGCTACTCAAGAAGCTGAGGCAGAATGGTGTGAACCCGGGAGCCAGAGCTTGCAGTGAGCCGAGATTGCGCCACTGCACTCCAGCCTGGGCGACAGAGCAAGACTCCGTCTCAAAAAAAAAAAAAAAAATTCCACATAATTTCCTTTTAACAATTTTAACTAGTTGAGCTTTTTCAACGATCTATTGTATTTTATAGTTTGTTGTTGTTTCTTTTGTTTTTGTGGGGGGCGGGGTGGTGCTTGCCATGTTGCTCAGGCTGTTCTTGAACTCCTGACCTCTCTTTGTATATGTCTATTTATTTTTCAGTAACTTTTGGGAATCCTTTGCTGTTTGGGAAATTTAAGTTAGTATGAACTACTGTTATTATTTGCAAAATAGGTAACAAAGTAAGCCAAATATTAAAATGAGAGGTCACCTTTAGCGATGTGACCGTATTTGAGGTAACTGCAATAGAATTGAACCCTCAGTAGAGAGCACATTTCAGAACAGAGAAGTAGGCTGTGAGACAGACATTGGAGATTTACTTATTATATAAATAAATGACTAATACGACCTGAGGTTAAACTTTCCCAGCCTATTCGTGTTTTGTTGCAGGGATGAGGTGTCCAAGCTACAATTTTTCACTGTGGTCAAATTGGTTTGCTAGTCTCAAAATATGTATAGTCTTACCTTGGAATTGTTTTTGCTTTTTCCTTCAAACATTTTTGTAGAGATGGGGTCTCGCCGTCTTGTCTAAGCTGTTCTCAAGCTCCTGGGCTGAAGTGATCCTTTTGCTTTGGCCTCCCATAATGTTGGGATTACAAATGTGAGCCACTGTGTCTAGCCGCGCCCGCCCCCCCCCGCCGCTTTTTTTTTTTTTTTTTTTTTTTTTTTTTTTTGGCGAGACAAGGTCTCTTTCATGCTGGGGTACAGTTTTTTTTTTTTTTTTTTTTTTTTTTTTTTTTTTTTTTTTGACGAGACAAGGTCTCTTTCATGCTGGGGTACAGTGGTGCAATCATGGCTCACTTCACCCTTGACCTCCCGGCTCAGCCTCTCAAGGGTTACAGACACCCACCACCACACCCAGCTACTTTCTGTAATTTTTGTAGAGGGGGTTTTTCCATGTTGCCCAGTTGCCCGGGCTGGTGTTGAACTCCTAGGCTCAAGCGATCCCCCCCCACTTCTGCCTTCCAACGTGCTGGGACTACAGGCATGAGCTGCTGTGCCTGGCCTTTTTTCCAATTTTTATTTGAAGGAGGCTTTGCTTTTGTTTTGTCTGTGTTTTCAAGTGCTATTTATGGGTCAGCCTGAGTTCCTCCATTTTCTTTGTTGTTTTCTTCAGACACACACATAACACAGTTTTTATGACATTGAATTACAATTTAAAATTCTGTGAGCAGTTCTGGTAAATATTGGTTCATAATGATGTTGATGTTGACTGGTCCTGCTGATTTACTTGAATCTCTGCTATTCATGTAGAATTCACATGTAGGATACTTAAAGCAATACCGAAGTGTATTTCAGAGAGGAATTTGCTTGTGTACTAAATTCAGAAGTAATTTTGTATTGTCTTATCTCTTTTAGGAGGAGAGCATTCCCATTGCTTTATCTGGTAGGGATATCTTAGCTAGAGCAAAAAATGGAACAGGCAAGAGCGGTGCCTACCTCATTCCCTTACTTGAACGGCTAGACCTGAAGAAGGACAATATACAAGGTTAGTTGAATAAAAGTTTGTTTTTAAACTAAAAATGGGAGTTTCAGCCTTGGAGCTATGTGTAGAAGATACTCCTTTTTTTAGTCAGAATTTACATTGTCTAAAATTTGTATTCTTTCTTTTCAGGTTTTTTTTTTTTTTTTTTAGCCTGATGATGGTCTTTTAAAAATGATTCCCAGCTTTTTAGAGATTTCTAGTTTTAAGAGTATTTTTATATGATACACACTTTTGACAGCATTCCAGTGAGACAGGAAAAATAAGTATTAGTGCCCTATAGGTAGGAAAGCTGAGGCTGGGCATGGTGCCTCACAGCCTGTAATCCCAGCACTTTGGGAGGTCAAAGTGGGTGGATCACCTGAGGCCAGATATTTAAGACCAGCCTGGCCAACATTTCGAAACCCTGTCTCTACTAAAAATGCAAAAATTAGCTGGGCATGGTGGCGCACACCTGTAATCCCAGCTACTCAGAAGTCTGAGGCATGAGAGTCACTTGAACACAGTAGGTGGAGGTTGCAGTGAGCCAAGATTGTGCCACTGCACTCCAGCCTGGGTGACAGAGTGAGACTCTTAACCCAAAAAAAAAAAAGACGGCTGAGATGATGAGAAGTTAAATTAGTTGACATTGCTACTTATAAACTATGGAACTGTTTCTTGTGGCAGATGAGTGTTAGCAGAATTCCTTGTAGAAACATGAACTTCTGTTTAAAGGCCGTGGGTTCTTGGATTTTAAGAGCCTAGGCAGTGGGGAATAAACAGTTTTCATAGTTATATTCAATGTAAGTTAATGGAATTAAGATTTCACCTCTGAAACTTTACATTTTTAGCTTTCTTGATCTGTAATTATTGTTTCTGCCCACTTTCATATGATGTAAATAGAGCCTAGGTAGCAGGAGTTTCCTACTTAGGTATTTTACACAGTGAATCTGACTCAACTATAGTTGGGGCTTTTAGAAATATTAAGTTAATAAACTTTGAGCTAATAGTTGCCAACTCAACATGCTGTAAGTTTGTAATTAAGAAGGGTATTGGCTGGGTATGGTGGCTCATGCCTGTAATCCCAGCACTTCGGGAGGCCGAGGCAAGGCAGATCACCTGAGGTCAGGAGTTCAAGACCAGCCTCGCTAACACGGTGAAACCCTGTCTCTACTAAAAATAAAAAAATTAGCTGGGTGTGGTGGCATGTTCCTGTAGTCCCAGCTACTCAGGAGGCTGAGGCAGGAGAATTGCTTGAACCTGGGAGGTGGAGGTTGCAATGAGCCAAGATCGTGCCACTGCACTCCAGCCTGGGCAACAGAACGAGACTCTGTCTCAAAACAAAGAAGCAGCAGCAGCAGAAGGTTGGGTGCAGTGACTCATACCTGTAATCCCAGCACTTTGGGAGGCCAAGGCAGGAGGATTGCTTGAGGTCAGGAGTTTGAGACCAGCCAGGCCAACATGATGAAACCCCGTCTCTACTAAAAATACAAAAAATTAGCTGGATGTGATGGCGGTTACTCAGTAGGCTGAGGCAGGAGAATTGCTTGAACCTGGGAGGCGGAGGTTGCAGTGAGCTGAGATGGCGGTCACTGCACTTCAGCCTGGACAACAGAGCAAGACTCCATCTCAAAAAAAAAAAAAGAGTTTAATATTTATATGATAGTATTGCTGAGGGAGAGTCTAAATCTGTGACACTATAATGGGTTCTCTTTTTGTAAAGAGATTCGTCTATTTGAATTTTCATAATGTCCTGTGAGGCCTGTAATGGTTCAACTTTTTATTTTTATTTCTTAATTTTTTTGGTGGGGGAGACAGAGTCTTGCTCTGTCACCCATTCTGGAGTGTGGTGTCATGATCGTAGCTTAATGCAGTCTTAATCTCCCAGGCTGATGTGATCCTCCTGCCTCAGCCTCCCGAGAAGCTGGGACTATAGGCACATGCCACCATTCCCAGCTCATTTTTTTTGATTTTTTTTAGTAGAGATGGGGTCTTGCTATGTTGCCCAGGCTGGTCTCAAACTCTTGAGCTCAAATGATCCTCCCGCCTCAGCCTCCAAAAGTGCTGGGATTCCAGGCGTGAATTACTCACTGTGCTGCTCAGCCCAATTTTTTAATACATCTCGGTATCTAGATTATAAGGGGCAGTGTTTCTTTTCTTTTTTTTTTTATTTGAGATGGAGTTTTGCTCTTGTTGCCCAGGCTGGAGTGCAATGGCACGATATCGGCTCACCACAACCTCTGCCTCTTGGGTTCAAGCGATTCTCCTGCCTCAGCCTCCCAAGTAGCTGGGATTACAGGCATGTGCCACCATGCCCAGCTAATTTTGTATTTTTAGTAGAGACAGGGTCAGGCTGGTCTCAAACTCCCGGCCTCAGGTAATCCACCCACCTTGGCCTCCCAAAGTGCTGGGATTATAGGTAGGTGTGAGCCACCGCGCCTGGCCTTTTTTTTTTTTTGGAGACTGAGTCTCACTCTGTCACCCAGCCTGGAGTGCAGTGGCGCAATCTTGCCTCACTACAGCCTCCACCTCCGGAGTCAAGTGATTCTCCTGCCTCAGCCTCCCGAGTAGGTGGGACTACAGGTTTGTGCCACCACGCCTGGATAATTTTTGTATTTTTAGTAGAGATGGTGTTTCACCATGTTGGTCAGGCTGCTCTTGAACTCCTGACCTCAGGTGATCTACCCACCTTGGCCTCCCAGAGTGCTGGGATTACAGGCGTGAGCCACTGCATCATAAGGGGCGGTATTTCTATAGCTTCTTAAATTTTGTAAATAAAATCTATAGCGTGTTCTCCCACCTCACCCCATATTTTCTCATATGTTTCTTGATATTGTTTCAGCAATGGTGATTGTTCCCACTAGAGAACTTGCTCTACAGGTCAGTCAAATTTGCATCCAGGTCAGCAAACACATGGGAGGGGCCAAAGTGATGGCAACCACAGGAGGAACCAATTTACGAGATGACATAATGAGGCTTGATGATACAGGTAAGAAATGATTACTAAAAGGTAGTGTAGCTCTCTAATTTTAGTCACAAGTATTTCAGTAAATTATTAAAAATTGTTTTTAAGAATTAAGGAACAGAAATACTGCAGTGAAAAAAAAAAACCACTGCGTTCAAGAGAAAAAGACAAATTTACCATAATTGAAAACGATATTTGACTTTGTTAGTAGTTGTAAAACAGCAAGTTTATAGTAATTTTACCTGTTTAATTGGTAAAGCTAAAAGTATTAGTAGATGATAATGTGAGTTTGTGGACAAATAGGCTATATTGTAAACGTGGGGGTGTAAACTTACATCTCTGTCATGGGCAATTTGGGAGTATATTTTAAAATTATAAATGTATATATAATGTGTGTGTGTGTTTTTTGTTTTGTTTTGTTTTGTTTGGAGATGGAGTCTTGCTCTTTTGCCCAGGCTGGAATGCAGAGGCGCAATCTCGACTCACTGCAAGCTCCAGCTCCCGGGTTCATGCTATTCTCCTGCCTCAGCCTCCTGAGTAGCTGGGATTACAGGCTCCCGCCACCACGCCAGGCTAATTTTTTGTATTTTTAGTAGAGATGGGGTTTCACCATATTAGCCAGGATGGTTTCGATCTCCTGACCTCGTGAGCCACCGTGCCCGGCCATAAATGTATATTTTTAAGAATCTTGGCCGGGCGCAGTGGCTCACGCCTGTAATCCCAGCACTTTGGGAGGCCGAGGTGGGCGGATCACCTGAGGTTGGGAGTTCGAGACCAGCCTGACTAACATGGAGAAACCTCATCTCTACTAAAAATACAAAATTAGCCAGGCGTGGTGGTGCGTGCCTGTAATCCCAGCTTCTCGGGGGGCTGAGGCAGGAGAATCGCTTGAACCCGGGAGGCAGAGGTTGTGGTGAGCCAAGATCGTGCCATTGCACTCCAGCCTGGGCAACAAGAGCAAAACTCCTCAAAATAAATAAATAAATAAATAAAAGAATCTTTCCTGAAGAAAAAAATTGGGTAAATGCAGGGCTGCATGTACAAAGTTGTTTGCTATGGGGTGGTTTGTCGTGCCGAAAAATTGGACCAACTTAGAAGGAGATTGGCTAAATTAAATACATTAAGGTATAGTCTGAATAGGATTCTACATAGTCATTAAAGAGTAAAGTTGACCTGTATTCATTTTCATGAAGAGGTTTCATGATACATTGCTGAGTGGAAAAAGGTAACAAAACAGCAAGAATGAGATCACTTATATAAAATTAGATTTTAGTTAGAATACCATATATGATAATTAATGTGATACATTCTTTGTATTGCATAGGTTTTTTAAAAATTATCTTGTTTGACCCTTTTAACAATACTCGGCTCACTGCTCTAGATTAGAGGCATTGCTCTTATATCAGAAGTCTGGTGTGCCTTCTGTTATTAATTGGGAATTATCCTAAGACAAGAAAGTATGCCTCCTTTTGAAAGCAGGTGATTTGGGAAGCTGTACCCCACCCAATCTGAAACAAATATTTTTTAAGCATCCTGCGGTGAAATGGAAGTCTTTATCCTAAAACACATCTTTGTGCCTTTTTGTGTTATTCCCAACTCTATAACACAATGTGTTTCTTTTCTTTTTTTTTTTTTTTTTTTTTAAATTTGAGACACAGTCCTACTCTGTTGCCCCAGTTGGAGTGCAGTGGCGTGATCTCAGCTCACTGCAACCTCTGCCTCCTGGGTTCAAGTGATTCTCCTGCCTCAGCCTCCCGAGTAGCTGGGATTACAGGCTCCCACCACCACACCCAGCTAATTTTTATATTTTTAGTAGAGACAGGGTTTCACCGTGTTGGCCAGGCTGGTCTCGAACTCCTGACCTCATGTGATCCACCCACCTCGGCCTCCCAAAGTACTGGGATTACAGGGATAAGCCACTGCACCCGGCCTAGTGTTTCTAATAAAAGATAGTCATTTGCTGCATAACAATGTTTTGGTCCATGATGGACTGCACGTATGTCGGTGTTCCCATAAGATTATAATGGAGCTATACAATGGAGTAGGCTATACCATCGCATAGTAATGCATTTCTCAGAATTATCATTAAGCAACTCAGGACTGTAATATGATAAGCATTTACAATATCCTCTTTGCTCAAATTAAAATTAATGAGAATATATGTTTTCTAAATCTTGCATAGTGCACGTGGTGATTGCTACCCCTGGGAGAATCCTGGATCTTATTAAGAAAGGAGTAGCAAAGGTTGATCATGTCCAGATGATAGTATTGGATGAGGTAATATCTCTTCATTTGGCATTATACTATTCTGTACTTTTCTGTGCTTTGCTTACAACTGCCAGTGAATGAAGCAAAAGCTGCTTGTGTTTATGATCTAATAAACACAATCAGTTTAAATTAATTGGCTTATAAAATGTGTTTTACCCGTTGGAGTAGATTATAGACATTCATTGGAATTCAGCATTTTGTCTTTTTCTTAGAGATAGCAGACATTAGGTTTTAATTTTTTAGTAGAGGAGTGAATAACCTCAAAGCCAAATTTATTCTAAGTCTCTTTCTGCTCTGTGATTAATTTTTAAAAGCATATAACATATATTGTCTCTTCTCATTTTGTGCATACTACTTTGTACTGTTTGGTTTTTAATCTCTGTTACGTGTATTATCTCACCATGTTATAAATGCGTTTTTAAAACTTATTAAAATCTGTAGTCCTGGGATCTAGCCATGTTTTGTACATGTAGAGATGGTCCCTGACTTACTATGGTTCATTTTACAGTTTTTCAGTGGAAGTGATAAGCTTTCATTAGAAACCGTACTTTGAATTTTTTTTTTTTTTTTTTTTTTTTTTTGGGGGGGGCTTCTTTTTTCGCCCCGGCGGGGGTGCGGGGGGGCGGTCTCGCGCCCCTGCCGGCTCC
>NW_026652286.1:91551489-91552525 GCF_009828535.3 Hylobates moloch | reverse complement strand
GGCCTGAATTTTTAAGATTGATATTTTTCCTGGTTAGCAATATGCTATATGATATTCCCATGATGCTGGGCATCAGCAGCAAACTGCAGCTCCCAGTCAGCCACATGATGATTGAGGGCAGACAGCCGATACTCTACAGTATATGGTGTTGTCAGGTGATTTTGCCCAACTGTAAGCTAAGGTAAGTGGAGCATGTTTAAAGGCTAGGCTAAGCGATGATGTTCAGTAGGTTTGGGTAATATTTTCAACTTAGGATGAATTTATCAGAACATAATCCCATTGTAAGTCAAGGAGGATCTATAGTGTATCAGCGTTGTTAACGTTTTGACATGAGGTTATTTTCACATTTGGTTTGTGTTTTATTTATTTTTTTATTTTTTTTGAGACAGACTCACTCTGTCACCCAGACTGGAGTGCATTGGTGTGATCTCGGCTGGCTACAACCTCTGCCTCCCCGCTTCAAGTGATTCTCATGCCTCAGCCTCCTGAGTAGCTGAGATTACAATTACGTACCACCCACGCTTGGCTAATTCTTGAATTTTTAGTAGAGGCGAGGTTTTGCCCTGTTGCCCAGGCTAGTCTCAAACTCGTGACCTCAGGTGATCTTCCTGCCTTGGCCTCCCAAATTGCTGGGATTACAGGCATGAGCCACCCTACCCCCAGCCTGGTTTGTGTTTTAGGTAACATTTAATTCAAATCAGGCTTTTATCTTTAAGTAATGAGAGATAACATTTATTAATCACTGGGTACCAGCACTAAGTGCTTTACATGTTTTTGTTTTTTTTTTTTTTTCATTTAATTTTTACAAGGAACCTATAAGGTAGGTATCCTGTCAAGTAGTTACTATAGTATGTAGACATCCAACTTTTAATTTGCTTATAAAATATGTTTTATACTTCAGATGCAGTAAATAGGCATTCATAGGAATTCAGCTTCTTGTCTTTTTCTTACAGATGCCAGAGTTTAGGTTTAATTTTTAAGAAGAGGAGTGGCTGGATAACTTGAAAGCCAAGTTTTTTCTTTTTTGTTTTTTTTT